>NC_092099.1:52516400-52743900 GCF_045679555.1 Salvelinus alpinus | reverse complement strand
GAGCTGTAGTCGATGAACAGCATTCTCACATAGGTATTCCTCTTGTCCAGATGGGTTAGGGCAGTGTGCAGTGTGGTTGCGATTGCGTCGTCTGTGGACCTATTGGGTCGGTAAGCAAATTGGAGTGGGTCTAGGGTGTCCGGTAGGGTGGAGGTGATATGGTCCTTGACTAGTCTCTCAAAGCACTTCATGATGACGGAAGTGAGTGCTACGGGGCGGTAGTCGTTTAGCTCAGTTACCTTAGCTTTCTTGGGAACAGGAACAATGGTGGCCCTCTTGAAGCATGTGGGAACAGCAGACTGGGATAAGGATTGATTGAATATGTCCGTAAACACACCAGCCAGCTGGTCTGCGCATGCTCTGAGGACGCGGCTGGGAATGCCGTCTGGGCCTGCAGCCTTGCGAGGGTTAACACGTTTAAATGTTTTACTCACCTCGGCTGCAGTGAAGGAGAGCCCGCAGGTTTTGGTAGCGGGCCGTGTCAGTGGCACAGTATTGTCCTCAAAGCGAGCAAAAAAGTTATTTAGCCTGTCTGGGAGCAAGACATCCTGGTCCGCGACGGGGCTGGTTTTCTTTTTGTAATCCGTGATTGACTGTAGACCCTGCCACATACCTCTTGTGTCTGAGCTGTTGAATTGCGACTCTATTTTGTCTCTGTACTGGGACTTAGCTTGTTTGATTGCCTTGCGGAGAGAATAGCTACACTGTTTGTATTCGGTCATGTTTCTGGTCACCTTGCCCTGGTTAAAAGCAGTGGTTCGCGCTTTCAGTTTCACGCGAATGCTGCCGTCAATCCATGGTTTCTGGTTTGGGAATGTTTTAATCGTTGCTGTGGGTACGACATCGTCAATACACTTTCTAATGAACTCGCTCACCGAATCAGCATATTCGTCAATGTTGTTGTTGGACGCAATGCGGAACATATTCCAATCCGCGTGATCGAAGCAGTCTTGAAGCGTGGAATCAGATTGGTCGGACCAGCGTTGAACAGACCTGAGCGCGGGAGCTTGTTGTTTTAGTTTCTGTTTGTAGGCTGGAAGCAACAAAATGGAGTCGTGGTCAGCTTTTCCGAAAGGAGGGCGGGGGAGGGCCTTATATGCGTCGCGGAAGTTAGTATAACAATGATCCAAGGTTTTACCAGCCCTGGTAGCACAATCGATATGCTGATAGAATTTAGGGAGTTTTGTTTTTAGATTAGCCTTGTTAAAATCCCCAGCTACGATGAATGCAGCCTCAGGGTGTGTGGTTTCCAGTTTACAAAGAGTCAGATAAAGTTCGTTCAGGGCCATCGATGTCTCTGCTTGGGGGGGAATATATACGGCTGTGATTATAATCGAAGAGAATTCCCTTGGTAGATAATGCGGTCGACATTTGATTGTGAGGAGTTCTAGATCAGGTGAACAGAATGACTTGAGTTCCTGTATGTTGTTATGATCACACCACGTCTCGTTAATCATAAGGCATACACCCCCGCCCCTCTTCTTACCAGAAAGATGTATGTTTCTGTCGGCGCGATGCGTGAAGAAACCAGCTGGCTGCACCGACTCCGTTAGCGTCTCTTGAGTTAGCCATGTTTCCGTGAAGCAGAGAACGTTACAATCCCTGATGTCTCTCTGGAATGTTACCCGTGCTCGGATTTCATCAACCTTATTGTCAAGAGACTGAACATTGGCGAGTAGTATGCTAGGGAGTGGAGCGCGATGTGCCCGTCTCCGAAGCCTGACCAGGAGACCGCTACGTTTGCCCCTTTTACGGCGTCGCATAGGGTCGCCGGCTGGGATCAGATCCATTGTATTGGGTGGAAGGCAAAACACTGGATCCGTTTCGGGAAAGTCATATTCCTGGTTGGAACGATGGTGAGTTGACGTTAATCTTATATTCAGTAGTTCCTCCCGACTGTATGTAATGAAACCTAAGATTACCTGGGGTACCAATGTAAGGAATAACACATAAAAAAACAAAATACTGCATATTTTCCAAGGAACGCGATGTGTGTGTGTGTGTGTGTGTGTGTGTGTGTGTGTGTGTGTGTGTGTGTGTGTGTGTGTGTGTGTGTGTGTGTGTGTGTGTGTGTGTGTATATGTGTGTGTATGTGTGTGTGTGAATGTGTGTGTGTGTGTATGTGTGTGTGTGTGTGTGTGTGTGTGTGTGTGTGTGTGTGTGTGTGTGTGTGTGTGTGTGTGTGTGTGTGTGTGTGTGTGTGTGTGTGTGTGTGTGTGTGTGTGTGTGTGTATATGTGTGTATATGTGTGTGTGTATGTGTGTGTGTGTGTATGTGTGTGTATGTGTGTGTGTATGTGTGTGTGTATAATAACTCAGACTGACTGAGGGTTAAAGTGTATGACCGAGGTGTTGTGTTACTGCTGCTGCTCCTGTCGCAGTTTGTTTGCTGCTGTTGTGATGTCTGGTTTAGTCTGGCTTTGAACAGCCTGGAGGTTTATAGGAGTGTATTGATGTTGACAGGGGACCACTGTGGCCTGCTGTTTTAGAGGGATTGATGAGAGAGAGGCCTCCACTGATACTTGGCACACACATCTAGGCTACAACTACTAGCTAGTAATGACATTCATTTGCATACCATGGCAAATGCTTTACTATTCAGGCAGTAAATATTATACTTTTTTTATTTACTTTTACCGCTTTTTCTCCCCAATTTCAGAATATCCAATTGGTAGTTACAGTCTTGTCTCATCATTGCAACTCCCTTATGGACTTGGGAGAGGCGAAGGTCGAGAGCCATGCGTCCTACGAAACACGACCCTGCCAAGCCGCACTGCTTATTGACACACTGCTTGCTTAACCGGGAAGCCAGCCGCACCAATGCGTTGGAGGAAACACCGAATGACTGGCGACTGAAGTCAGCTTGCAGGCGCCCAGCCGCCACAAAGAGTCGTTAGAGCACGATGAGACAAGGACATCCCGGCCGGCCAAACCCTCCCCTAACCCGGACAATGCTGGGCCAAACCCTCCCTAACCCGGACGACGCTGGGCCAAACCCTCCCCTAACCCGGACAATGCTGGGCCAAACCCTCCCTAACCCGGACGACGCTGGGCCAAACCCTCCCCTAACCCGGACGACGCTGGGCCAAACCCTCCCCTAACCCGGACGACGCTGGGCCAAACCCTCCCCTAACCCGTACGACGCTGGGCCAAACCCTCCCCTAACCCGGACGACGCTGGGCCAAACCCTCCCCTAACCCGGACGACGCTGGGCCAAACCCTCCCCTAACCCGGACGACGCTGGGCCAAACCCTCCCCTAACCCGGACGACGCTGGGCCAAACCCTCCCCTAACCCAGACGACGCTGGGCCAAACCCTCCCCTAACCCGGACGACGCTGGGCCAAACCCTCCCCTAACCCGTACGACGCTGGGCCAAACCCTCCCCTAACCCGTACGACGCTGGGCCAAACCCTCCCCTAACCCGGACGACGCTGGGCCAAACCCTCCCCTAACCCGGACGACGCTGGGCCAAACCCTCCCCTAACCCGGACGACGCTGGGCCAAACCCTCCCCTAACCCGGACGGCGCTGGGCCAAACCCTCCCCTAGCCCGGACGACGCTGGGCCAAACCCTCCCCTAACCCGGACGACGCTGGGCCAAACCCTCCCCTAACCCGGACGACGCTGGGCCAAACCCTCCCCTAACCCGGACGACGCTGGGCCATTAGTGCAACGCCTCATGGGTCTCCCGGTCACGGACGGCTGTGACACAGCCTGGGATGGAACCCGGGGCTGTAGTGACGCCTCCAGCGCTGCGATGCAGGGTCTTAGACCGCTGCACCACTCGAGAGCAGACTTTTAAAGAGATACAACGGGGAAAACACAGAATATGTGAGTAGCATATTAACTAGCTAACTGTAATTTGCAGTAATAGTCTGATTATTGATTGTTGTTGTTAAACCTACGACACCAAAATGACACCAAAAGACTAATTTGGGACCGTCACTGTCATTTCCTCTTGTTTAAAATAACATTGAAGTACATTTTCATATCAAACGGAGGATATAGTTAAATGCGGTCTGTTTGCATACAGTAGTTATTATCTAAACAATTCAAAGAAAGTCATCAAATGGAAAGTACCGCCCACGTAGACTCCCGTTAACCTCACTACCTTCAGACAATAAATACACTAGAAATATAGGTTGAACAGGGAATAAAGGTCATTGGTTAGTTAATGGCCTTATTCAGAGCTGGGAACTAGGGTCAGGAGTTTCCCTGGCAAGGAAAAACTCTGAAACATATCTTGAGGATCCTCCGTCTTGACATACTGAATGTACTATTTTTAGCCCAGGAGGAGTCGTGTAGGTGTAGGGGACATCTACAGTAAGAGTGTAGGGGACATCTACAGTAGGAGTGTAGGGACTATCTACAGTAAGAGCGTAGGGGACATCTACAGTAAGAGCATAGTAGACATCTACAGTAAGAGCGGAGGGGACATCTACAGTAAGAGCGTAGGGGACATCTACAGTAAGAGCCTAGGGGACATCTACAGTAAGAGCATAGGGGACATCTACAGAAAGAGCGTAGGGAACAACTACAGTAAGAGCGGAGGGGACACCTACAGTAAGAGCATAGGGGACATCTACAGTAAGAGCGGAGGGGACATCTACAGTAAGAGCGTAGGGGACATCTACAGTAAGAGCATAGGGGACATCTACAGTAAGAGCGTAGGGGACATCTACAGTAAGAGCGTAGGGGACATCTACAGTAAGAGTGTAGGGGACATCTACAGTAAGAGCGTAGGGGACATCTACAGTAAGCGTGTAGGGGACATCTACAGTAAGAGCGTAGGGGACATCTACAGTAAGAGCGTAGGGGACATCTACAGTAAGAGCGTAGGGGACATCTACAGTAAGAGCGTAGGGGACATCTACAGTAAGAGTGTAGGGGACATCTACAGTAAGAGCGTAGGGGACATCTACAGTAAGAGCGTAGGGGACATCTACAGTAAGAGCGTAGGGGACATCTACAGTAAGAGCGTAGGGGACATCTACAGTAAGAGCGTAGGGGACATCTACAGTAAGAGCGTAGGGGACATCTACAGTAAGAGCGTAGGGGACATCTACAGTAAGAGCGGAGGGGCGACACGATGGTGGTAGGCCTGATCACTGACAACGATGAGGCAGCCTATAGGGACAAGGACAGTGACCTGGCAGTGTGGTGCCAGGACAACAACCTCTCCCTCAACGTCAGCAAGACAAAGGAGCTGACCGTGGACTACAGGAAGGGAGGGCCGAGCAAGCCCCCATCCACATTGACGGGGCTGTATTGGAAAAAAAGGTGGGAAAAAGTGTACAATAGGGGTTGAACAATAGTCCTTTAAATCTACCCTAATTCTCACTAATCACGGAAGTGTATGACAACGGTCCAGTCATGGGGAACCGTGCGCCAGGCTCCGGGTTTAACCTGCTACGTGTGGTCTGAGTTCTATGATGATTCAAATAGGCTACATGCCCTAAGTTAGCCCAATATGATACACCAATGCTAGCGACCCTTGGGAACAACTACACAGACGTGACAGAGGAAAGAAAGGTACACAGAATGGAATGATGCTAAATGTAAGCTACAAATTGAAGAAAACGTACACTAAAGTGACAGTTATAAATGTAGGTGGGTATTACTGACAGTGGCTCCCGATAGTGGCTAATATTTAACATGAGACAAATTGTGAAATAAAACTAAGAAAAGCCTGGGGCGTAGGCCATAATTAAAACAACAGATTATGAGGGCACACAATTAAAATTCAGAATAACGGCACAGCTATTTATAGCCTCACTGTGGAAAAGGGCCGTAATACATGTCATGTTGATGTGATTTTCAGTTTGCTTCCATATGGCTGGTTTCACATTCATCTCCAGGGATCATAAGAAAATATCATCTTAAACAATGTCTATGTGTATTTACTATCCCCTTCTCAAACAGATTATTCATATACCTAGCTCTTATCAATAGCTCTTGTTCATTTATAAATTACAGTGCAAAAAAATGAAGTAGATGCTTTTTCCACTTGGAACCGACAGGTTCACTAGACCTTATTCCTGGTTTCCTCGAGTGTAAAGGTGGTGGAATTACAAGGGAATGAAGTCGAGGTCAGAATACAGTTTATCTGTAGACACACCTCCGCCACACCTTCATTGCTTCGATCTCCACGCCGAATGAATAGCGTCTGAATATCATGCTATTCTCTTGCTTAAGTTCAAGGTCAGAATACGCATAGAGAGAAAAGTGCATAAAAAGGGAATTACATTCCATTTACACGCACTTAACTCTGGTCGGAATCGGGGCCTAAGAAATTGACATTGTCCACACACACACCAATACAGTCATGAAGAAGGAACGACAACGCCTCTTCCCCCTCAGGAGGATGAAAAGATTTGGCACGTGCCCTCAGAAACTCAAAAATGTATACAGCTGCACCACTGAGAGTATCTTGACTGGCTGCATCACCATTTGGTATGGCAACGGCAGGGACCGCAAGGCGCTACAGAGAGTAGCCGAGCTCCCTGCCATCCAGGACCTCTATACCAGGTGGTGTCAGAGGAAGGCCCTAAAAATTGCCAAAGATTCTAGCCCCCCAAGTCATAGACTGTTCTCTCTGCTGCTGCACGGCAAGTGTTACAGATGCGCCAAGTCTGGAACCAACAGGCCCCTGAACAGCGTCTACCCCCAAGCCTTAAGACTGATAAATAGCTACCTGGACTATCTGCATTGAACTCTTTTGACTCACCACATACACTGCTGCTGCTGTTTATTATGGATCCGGTTGCCTAGTCACTCTTCCCCCACCTATATGTACATACAGTAGCTACCTCAATTACCTCGTACCATGCACATCGAATCGTACTGGTACCCTGTGTATATAGCCAAGTTATCGTTTCTCATTTTGTATTTAATCCTCATGTTTTAATCGTTTCTATATTTTTCTCTCTGCATTGTTGGGAAGGGCCCGTAAGTAAGCATTTCACTGTTAGTCTACACATGTTGTTTTACGAAGCATCTGACAAATACAATTTGATTTGATCTACACTGAGAGCGTAGGGGACAGAGTATAGTACGGTCTGTGTATGTCAGAGGAAAGCAGAGGAGAGAGAAGAGGAGTCGATTCAGACAGCGATTCATGTAGGGGACGTGTAAGAGCATATGGTTACAGTGGGTACAGTGTACAGTACAGTGTGCTTCACGTGGTTTGGCAGAGAGGAAAGAGACAGAGTAGTTCGTTCAGAGGGTAATAATAGTTGTTGACCTTGAGGCAGTAAACAGGGATTACCTGTGATGTACACATTTGTCTTACACACATGCACACACACAGTCTGTCTGTTAAGATGTGTTGGTGTACTGTATGAAGTGAGCTCTCTCACGTACGTCTCACAACATGACGGGAGATTTGTCAGGTCAAACTATAACTGACATTATACGATATCTGATATCAGAGCATCTCCACTTTACACATAGACAGTGATCAATTTAGTGACGTATCTTGATGCATCGCAACAGTACTGCAAAAAATACTGCATTCATTTATTTTTTATCTGACACACAGGGGCAACAGTGCAGTTATTGTCTAATTCCGTTAATAGCCCCTAAGAATCCAGACTGTTTTAACATAAGGAAAGAGTAATAGAGCAGATTCACACACTATTTCAGTTTAAGTCCATGTACAGATTTAGGATCTTAATTTGAGCCAGTTTGCTACAGCAGGAAAATATCCTGTAAGGGTTGATACATTTTTCATTTGGGCAAATCAAGTCTGACATTTTAAAGTGGACATTACAAGCTCTAGAAGCCTTTTGAAACCTGTGCAGGAAAATTCTCAGCAACAAAAGAGTGATCAAATGAAGATCCCACATCTGTATGTCAGCTGCCTGGTTGTGTCTATTGTTACCATATATCAACGTGAAGCAACTCCCCCAGATAGAATGTTCTGCATACTTTAGTGAACACAGGAAACTGCACTGTCCTCTTGGCGATGGCAACCATGTGTGCAACAATAAATTACACAGCTATTAAGTTTCTCCCCTAGACCTCTTTCATAAACATTCTCACACATACACAAACATGAACACACAAATGCACACACACCACACATTAAAGCATGTGCATATACTTAGACAAATTTAGTCGTACACATATTATTTTGGCCTCTTGGAGGAACTAGACTCATTTCTTTCCAACTCTTTGTTCTTTGTTTAACGAGTTTCTCTTTAGTTGTGTTTTTCAAACATTCTTTACTTAGCCTGAGAGCTCAAAACATCATACAGAAGTGTTTAGTCTGACTAGCATCCCGGCCAGTGAATTAGTGCTGTGCTGTCCTCTGACTCCTTTCTAACAGGTTGTATAGCGTTTTAGCACAATCTCAAACTCAGTACCAGGTGAAATCTTTGTTTTGTCCTCTGTAGCTCAGTTGGTAGAGCGTGGTGCTTGTAACGCCAGGGTAGTGGGTTTGATTCCTGGGACCAGCCATACATAAAATGCATACACGTATGACTGTATGTCGCTTTGGATAAAAGCGTCTGCTAAATGGCATATATTATTTTGGCTGATAGAGCCTTTGTGTCTGGTGTTTTGTGGTGAGGTATTCAGTTCAAGCGTTTGGGGTTATGACTGGTGTTTTGTGGTGAGGTATTCAGTTCAAGCGTTTGGGGTTATGACTGGTGTTTTGTGGTGAGGTATTCAGTTCAAGCGTTTGGGGTTATGACTGGTGTTTTGTGGAGAAGTGCTCAGTTCAAGTGTTTCGAGTTATGGATGGTGTTTTGTGGAGGCTACAGTACTCACCCTGGGCCTGAGCAGCAGAGCTGTGGGAGTACCCCAGGGCCTGCAGGGCCGTCTCCACCAGCTGGTTGAAGAGGATGTCTTTCCTGACCAGGACAAACTCAGCATGCTCCTCTCTGTGGCCCTCACTCCTCTCCACCTCCTCACGTTGCATCCTCCCACCAGGCCCTGCCTGCTCCACCACACAGAATACTGGGATCATCAGACCTGGGGGAGGGAGATCAGAACGTCAGGCAAAATGAACAACTTAGGCTAAGCGAGTACAATATTAGGTCTAATTACATAGAATGCTGCTGACTTGGGTGGCTGTTAAATCACCTGTTGTGTATACTGATAGGAATCCAAACAATGCAAAGATCTAAAGTCGCTAATCTAACGGCAAAGAAATTCTTAAGATTATAGGTAACACTAGAAGAATGGATATCCAAAGACATTATAAAAAAGGACCTATAAAAAAACTAAGTGTCTAATAAATGTAAAAGCTTCACACTGTTTTCCACAAATATCTATTCATAACTATCACTATCTATTCCATAACTATCTATTGTCACGACTTCCGCCGAAGTCGGTCCCTCTCCTTGTTCGGGCGGCGTTCGGCGGTCGACGTCACCGACCTTCTAGCCATCACTGATACATTTTTCATTTTCCATTGGTTTTGTCTTGTCTTCCATCACAACTGGTTCCAATCCCATCAATTACATGTTGTGTATTTAACTCTCTGTTTCCCCTCATGTCCTTGTTGGTGATTGTTGTATGTATTGGTGCTAATTATGTTCTGGTGTGCGACGGGTTTTGTACCCACTTTCATTATTTTTGTATATGTTGGTTTTCGGAGTTTGTGAGCACTTATTAAACGACTCAGTTTATACCAAGTTCGTTCTCCTGCGCCTGACTTCCCTGCCACCAACACGCACCCACTGCAGAATCACCGACCACAACTACGGAGTCAGCAGGAGAAGGTGCCCCGGCCATTGAGGTGGAAGAGCGCGTCCAAGAGCATGTGGTTATGCTTCACCATCTTGGCACCGCCATGTATTGCGTTGTCAAGACAATGGACCGCTGGGAGAGACAGGGAGTTCTTCCAGCGCCTTCACCAGCACACCCGGGTTCTCTCCTGAGCGCACCTTTCCCGCCTGAACCCAGTGGGATCCGTCTCTCCTTGCCCCAGGAGTACGACGGGAGTGCTGCGAACTGCCAGGGGTTCTTGTTACAGTTAGACCTCTATCTGGCCACCGAACACCCGGCTCCATCGGGCCGTGAGAGGGTGTCCGCCCTCGTCTCGTGCCTCACTGGGAGAGCCCTGGAGTGGGCCAACGCCGTGTGGAGAGAGGGAGATGCGGCGTTAGACCATTTTGAGGAGTTCACCCGCCGTGAGCGCCTCTACCATCTGAGGCAGGAGACGAGGAGCGCCCAGGAGTTCGCCCTGGAGTTTAGGACCCTGTCTGCCGGCACGGGATGGAATAACAGGGCCCTGATCGACCAGTACCGCTGCAGTCTGCGCGAGGACGTCCGTTGGGAGATGGCCTGCAGAGACACCACCCTCACGTTTGACCAGCTGGTGGACCTCTCCATCCGGCAGGACAACCTGCTGGCTACTCACGGACGTTCAGATCGGGGTCTGGTGGTTCCATCCTCCCGCACCCCTTCTCCGATACCCATGGAGCTGGGAGGGGCGGTGTGCAGGGAGACCGGAGGGGGTTCCCGCTCGTGCACCATCTGTGGCCGCAGAGGTCACACTGCTGGTCGGTGCCGGGTTGGTTCCTCTGGGAATCCAGGCAGCAGGCAGGGCGCTCTGGCGTCACCCTAGGTGAGCCGGCACCAATCTCACCCAGAGCCCTCTGTTGCACATATGTTTGTGGTTGTCACGTTCCCTGAGTTTTCCCCCCATTCCCATGCTAAGTTGCTAGTCGATTCAGGCGCGACTGGGAATTTTATTGATAGGGCTTTAGCCCATAGTTTAGGGATCCCCATCGTTCCCATGGATATACCCTTCCCCGTTCACGCCTTAGATAGTCGACCATTAGGGTCAGGGTTAATTAGGGAGGTCACCGCGCCTTTGGGCATGGTGACACCGGAGGGTCATACGGAGAGAATTAGTCTCTTCCTTATTGACTCTCCTGCGTTTCCTGTGGTGCTGGGCCTACCCTGGTTAGCTTGTCATAACCCCACTGTTTCTTGGCCACAAAGGGCTCTCACGGGGTGGTCGCGAGAGTGCTCAGTTAGGTGTTTAGGGGTTTCCGTTGGTGCTACTACGGTGGAGAGTCCAGACCAGGTCTCCACCGTGCGCATTCCCCCTGATTATGCCGATTTGGCTCTCGCCTTCTCTAAAAAGAAGGCGACTCAATTACCACCTCATCGACGGGGTGATTGTGCGATAGATCTCCTGGTAGACGCTGCACTTCCCAGGAGTCACGTGTATCCCCTCTCACAGGCGGAGACGGAGGCTATGGAAACATATGTCTCTGAATCTCTGGAGCAGGGGTACATTCGGCCCTCCACTTTACCTGCCTCCTCGAGCTTCTTTTTTGTGAAGAAGAAGGATGGCGGTCTATCGAGGTATCAACCAAATCGCTGTGAGGTACAGCTACCCGCTGCCTCTCATAGCCAGTGCGATCGAGTCAATGCACGGGGAGCGCTTCTTCACAAAATTGGATCTCAGGAGCGCTTACAACCTGGTGCATATCCGGGAGGGGGACGAGTGGAAGACGGCATTTAGTACCACCTCAGGGCACTATGAGTACCTCGTCATGCCGTACGGGTTGATGAATGCTCCATCAGTCTTCCAGGCCTTTGTAGACGAGATTTTCCGGGACCTGCACAGGCAGGGTGTAGTGGTGTATATTGATGACATTCTGATATACTCCGCTACACGCGCCGAGCATGTGTCCCTGGTGCGCAGGGTGCTTGGTCGACTGTTGGGGCATGACCTGTACGTCAATGCTGAGAAATGTCTGTTTTTCCAACAGTCTGTATCCTTCCTTGGGTACCGCATTTCCACTTCAGAGGTGGAGATGGAGAGTGACCGCATTTCAGCCGTGCGTAATCCGTGTACGCCACCAAAGCTCCGCCCCTGTGCCTTCTTTTAGAAGAAGCTCAGCCCGACGGAGCGGAACTATGACGTGGGGGACTGGGAGTTGTTGGCTGTCGTCAAGGCTTTGAAGGCGTGGAGACATTGGCTTGAGGGGGCTAAACACCCTTTTCTCATCTGGACTGACCACCGCAATCTGGAGTACATCCGGGCGGCAAGGAGACTGAATCCTCGCCAGGCAAGGTGGGCCATGTTTTTTACACGTTTTGTTTTAACCCTATCCTACAGACCAGGTTCCCAGAACGCGAAGGCAGACGCACTGTCCCGGATGTATGACACAGAGGAGCGGCCCATGGATCCCACTCCCATACTCCCGGCCTCTTGCCTGGTGGCACCGGTAGTCTGGGGGTCTCGGTCAGCCTTACCTCAGGTTTTCACCCCGAGAGTAACGGGCAGGTGGAGAGAGTTAACCAGGATGTGGGTAGGTTTCTGAGGTCTTATTGCCAGGACCGGCCGGGGGAGTGGGCGGCGTTCGTGCCCTGGGCAGAGATGGCCCAGAACTCGCTCCGCCACTCCTCCACTAACCTTTCTCCCTTCCAGTGTGTCTTGGGGTATCAGCTGGTTCTGGCTCCTTGGCATCAGAGTCAGACCGAGGCTCCTGTGGTGGACGACTGGTTCCGGCGCGCGGAGGAAACATGTCCACCTTCAGCGCCGTACTGCGCCAGAAAAGGGGCGCAGACCGTCACCGCAGTGAGGCGAGACAGGGTCTGGCTCTCGACCCGAAACCTGCCCCTCCGCCTGCCCTGTCGGAAGCTGGGTCCGCAGTTTGTGGGGCCATTTAAAGTCCTGAGGAGACTGAACGAGGTATGTTACAGGTTACAGCTTCCCCCCGATTACCGCATTAACCCCTCGTTCCATGTGTCTCTCCTCAGGCCGGTGGTGGCTGGCCCGCTCCAGGAGTCTGAGGTGCAGGAGGTTCCTCCACCCCCTCTGGACATCGAGGGTGCCCCGGCGTACTCCGTTCGATCCATACTGGATTCGAGACGTCGGGCGAGGGGCCTTCAGTACCTCGTGGACTTGGGAGGGGTATGGTCCGGAGGAGAGATGCTGGGTTCCGGTGGAGGACGTGTTGGATCCTTCTATGCTGCGAGATTTCCACCGTCTCCATCCAGATCGCCCTGCGCCTCGCCCTACGGGTCGTCCCCGAGGTCGGGGGGGGTACTATCACGACTTCTGCCGAAGTCGGTCCCTCTCCTTGTTCGGGCGGTGTTCGGCGGTCGACGTCACCGATCTTCTAGCCATCACTGATCCATTTTTCATTTTCCATTGGTTTTGTCTTGTCTTCCATCACACCTGGTTCCAATCCCATCAATTACATGTTGTGTACTTAACCCTCTGTTCCCCCTCATGTCCTTGTTGGAGATTGTTTGTTTGTATGTTAGTGCTATTATGTGTTGGTGCGCGACGGGTTTTGTACCCATTTTATTATTTTTTGTATATTTTGGTTTTGGAGTTTGTTTGTAGTTGTTATTAAATGACTCTGTTTATACCAAGTTCATTCTCCTGCACCTGACTTCCCTGCCACCAACACGCACACCTTCCATAACTATCTATTCCATAACTATCTATTCCATAACTATCTATTCCATAACTATGTATTCCATAACTATGTATTCCATAACTATCTATTCCATAACTATGTATTCCATAACTATGTATTCCATAACTATCTATTCCATAACTATGTATTCCATAACTATGTATTCCATAACTATGTATTCCATAACTATGTATTCCATAACTATGTATTCCATAACTATCTATTCCATAACTATCTATTCCATAACTATGTATTCCATAACTATGTATTCCATAACTATGTATTCCATAACTATCTATTCCATAACTATGTATTCCATAACTATGTATTCCATAACTATCTATTCCATAACTATGTATTCCATAACTATCTATTCCATAACTATGTATTCCATAACTATGTATTCCATAACTATCTATTCCATAACTATGTATTCCATAACTATGTATTCCATAACTATGTATTCCATAACTATGTATTCCATAACTATGTATTCCATAACTATGTATTCCATAACTATCTATTCCATAACTATGTATTCCATAACTATGTATTCCATAACTATCTATTCCATAACTATGTATTCCATAACTATCTATTCCATAACTATGTATTCCATAACTATGTATTCCATAACTATCTATTCCATAACTATGTATTCCATAACTATCTATTCCATAACTATGTATTCCATAACTATGTATTCCATAACTATCTAAGTTATTTACATTCATTGAAGGTCAGACATGTGCAGTGGATGTATTTTGGACCCAATGGTAATACAAGCTACTGTGTTCATTATCAGTTCTTTCATATTTTATAATTACACAGAATTCAGTAGACATGCTATGCAATTTGAACGGCCTGGCTGGTGCTGATTTATCGCAGTTTAGCGTCTCCATCTCTTCATTTGACTGTGTATGTCTCATCTCTTCATTTGACTGTGTATGTCTCATCTCTTCATTTGACTGTGTATGTCTCATCTCTTCATTTGACTGTGTATGTCTCATCTCTTCATTTGACTGTGTATGTCTCATCTCTTCATTTGACTGTGTATGTCTCATCTCTTCATTTGACTGTGTATGTCTCATCTCTTCATTTGACTGTGTATGTCTCATCTCTTCATTTGACTGTGTATGTCTCATCTCTTCATTTGACTGTGTATGTCTCATCTCTTCATTTGACTGTGTATGTCTCATCTCTTCATTTGACTGTGTATGTCTCATCTCTTCATTTGACTGTATATGTAGATTTTTTTTATAGCTTAACCGTTAGTTACATAGATAAAGCTGGAACCATGGTAACCGTTCCCAAAGTCACAACGGCCTAAACGATGCCCACACACATGGTTTTCTATGGTGTTCTTCTCTATGGCCCCACTATCCTTTTGGCACAGCAACAATTTCATTCCTCCTTCACCAATATTCCTCTTTTTACTAAAAGGCTTTTGGTTGTAGGCCACCTGTCGACTAATTAATTAAGGCTCTCACAAGAAATGAGGGTCTGAGCATTAGGCAAACTCCCTGCACTAATAATAAGAGCAGAGCTATACCACACACACCATTAGATCTCTCCCTCTCTCTTGTTTTAATCAGTCAATTGCTATATTTCTACTTCCTCTCCATGAATCATCCCGGCTCCCAGTTTGCTGGGCTCTTATGGAGTGAATTACACACTGGAGCTCTGTGTGCCAATTCAAGTAAGTGAATTTTCCCCAACAGGCCAATATAACTGTCAACACAGAGCAGCTCCAACCAGCTCTCTCTCTCTCTCTATCTCTCTCTCCCTCTCTCCCTCTTTCCCTCTTTCCCTCTTTCCCTCTCTCTCATCCCCTACCTCGTCTCCTTTCCAACACCTTTCTCTTTTTTCCCAGTCTCTCGTAGTTCCCTCTTGCTGTAACTCAGTCTCCCTCTTTCTCCCTCCCCACCTCTCTGTCCCTCTCTCTCTCACTCTACCCCTCTTTCTCCCTCTCTCTCTCTCTCTCTCTCTCTCTCTCTCTCTCTCTCTCTCTCTCTCTCTCTCTCTCTCTCTCTCTCTCTCTCTCTCTCTCTGTCTCTCTGTCTTGCTCACTCTCTCTCTGTCTTGCTCTCTCTCTCTCTCTCTCTCTCTCTCTCTCTCTCTCTCTCTCTCTCTCTCTCTCTCTCTCTCTCTCTCTCTCTGTCTTGCTCACTCTCTCTCTGTCTTGCTCTCTCTCTCTCTCTCTCTCTCTCTCTCTCTCTCTCTCTCTCTCTCTCTCTCTCTCTCTCTCTCTCTCTCTCTCTATCTCTCTCTCTCTCTCTCTCTCTCTCTCTCTCTCTCTCTCCCCCTCATCTCCCTCTCTCCCCCTTCTCTCTATCTCTCCCTCTCGCTCTCTCTCCCTCTTCCCCTCTCTCTCTCTCTCTCCCTCTTCACCTCTCTCCCTCTCTCCCTCTCTCTCATCCCCTACCTCGTCTCCTTTCCAACACCTTTCTCTTTTTCCCCACTCTCTCGTAGTTCCCTCTTGCTGTAACTCAGTTACTCTCAGTATCTATCACCCTGTCCTCCCTTTCCTCCAGACCTTGTTAGTAGTGTGAATGTGTGGGAATGGACATACAGTATGTATCCACTCCAGTTGCTGACAGGGCACAGGAAGAAAAGTACCTCTCCCCTCTATCACCTCTCCCACTATCCCCTCTCCCCCTATCACCTCTCTCCTCTCCCCCATCACCTCTCCCCTCTCCCACTATCACCTCTCCCCTCCCCCACTATCACCTCTCCCCTCTCCCACTATCACCTCTCCCCCTCTCCCACTATCCCCACTATCCCCTCTCCCCTCTCCCAATATGCCATCTCCCCTTCCCCCCATCACCTCTCCCCTCTCCCACTATCCCCTCTCCCACTATCCCCTCTTCACATCACCTCTCCCCTCTCCCCATATCCCCTCTCCCTCTCCCCCTATCACCTCTCCCTCTATCACCTCTTCCCTCTCCCCCATCACATCTCCCGCTATACCCTTTCCCTGTCTACCCTCTTCCCTCTCCCCCATCACCTCTTCCCCTATACCCTTTCCCTGTCTACCCACTCAACATCACCTCTCCCCATCTACCGTTTCCCCATCTCCTCTCCCCATCACCTCTCCCCTCTCCCCTTTCCCCTCTCCCCATCACCATCTACCCTTTCCCCGTCTCCCCTCTCCCCATCTACCCTTTTCCCGTCTCCCCTCTCCCCTTATCACCTCTCCCCTCTCCCCCATCACCTCTTCCCTCTCCCCCATTACAACTTCCCTCTCCCCATCTCCCCTCTCCCCCATCACCATCTCCCCCTTTATTTTATTTCATTTTATTTATTCACTTTTATTTATTCAGCGGAACCTAATTGAGACCATTGTCTCATTTACAATGGTGCCCTGAGGACAAAAATGACATCAAGACAGCAAAAAATGCATTACTCATTTAACAACAGAGTTTTAAACTGCCCTATCGGCACCCGTGAATCCAGGTGGAATTTGTTTTGTAATGTATTTCATAACTGTGGTGCATTAAAACTAAAGGCGCATTTATCAAACTTTGTGGAGACAAGCGGGACCTCAAGAGTTAACCCTGCGAATGGGTTTGGTATCTCATATTGTTATAATTCAACAAGGAAGTGAGGGATGTCTTGCTCCTACCGTCTTATAGGCAGAAACTCAAACAGGATGTACCCGTGACTAGAACCCTTCAACGCTGGTCTGACCAATCGGAATCCATGCTTCAGGATTGTTTTGATCACGCAGACTGGGAAATGTTCCGGGCAGCCTCAGAGAATAACATTGATCTATACGCTGACTCAGTGAGTGAGTTTATAAGGAAGTGCATTGGAGATGTTGTACCCAATGTGACTATTAAAACCTTCCCCAACCAGAAACCGTGGATAGATGGCGGCATTCGACATTTAAACGTGTTATCCCTCGTAAGGCTTCTGGCCCAGATGGCATCCCTAGCCGCGTCCTCAGAGCATGCGCAGACCATCTGGCTGGTATGTTTACGGACATATTCAATCGCTCCCTATCCCAGTCTGCTGTCCCCACATGCTTCAAGAAGGCCACCATTGTTCCTGTACCAAAGAACGCAAAGATAAATTAACTAAATGACTACCGCCCCGTAGCACTCACTTCTGTCATCATGAAGTGCTTTGAGAGACTAGTCAAGGATCATATCACCTCCACCTTACCTGCCACCCTAGACCCACTTCAGTTTGCATACCGCCCCAACAGGTCCACAGACAATAAAATCACCATCACACTGCACACTGCCCTATCCCATCTGGACAAGAGGAATACCTATGTAAGAAAGCTGTTCCTTGACTACAGCTCAACATTCAACACCATAGTACCCTCCAAGCTCATCATTAAGCTTCAGGCCCTGGGTCTCAACCCCGCCCTGTGCAATTGGGTCCTGGACTTTCTGACGGGCCACCCCCAGGTGGTGAAGGTAGGAAACAACATCTCCACTTCGCTGATCCTCAACAGCACGCACCCCACAAGGGTGCGTGCTCAGCCCCCTCCTGTACTCCCTGTTCACCCATGACTGCGTGGCCAAGCACGCCTCCAACTCAATCATCAAGTTTGCAGACGACACAACAGTAGTGGGCTTGATTACCAACAACGACGAGACAGCCTACAGGGAGGAGGTGAGGGCATCCGGTGTGTGGTGTCAGAAAAACAACCTCTCACTCAACGTCAACAAAACAAAACAAAGGAGATGATCGTGGACTTCGGGAAACAGCAGAGGGAGCACCCCCCTATCCACATCGATGGGACAGTAGTGGAGAAGGTGGAAAATGTAAGTTCCTCGGCGTACACATCACGGACAAACTGAAATGGTTCACCCACACAACCTTAGGAGGGTGAAGAAATTTGGCTTGTCACCTAAAACCCTCACAAACTTCTACAGATGCACAATTGAGAGCATCCTGTCGGGCTGTATCACCGCCTGGTACGGCAACTTCCCCGCCATCAACCGAAAGGCTCTCCAGAGGGTGGTGAGGTCTGCACAACGCATCACCGGGGGCAAACTATCTGCCCTCCAGGACACCTACACCACCCGATGTCACAGGAAGGCCAAAAATATCATCAAGGACAACAACCACCCGAGCCACTGCCTGTTCACCCTGCTACCATCCAGAAGGCGAGGTCAGTACAGGGGCATCAAAGCTGGGACCAAGAGACTGAAAAACAGCTTCTATCTCAAGGCCATCAGACTGTTAAACAGACATCACAAGCACTGAGAAGCTGCTGCCTTTCCACAGACTCAAATCATTGGCCACTTAAATAAATGGATCACTAGTCATTTTAAATAATGCCACTTTAATACTGTTTACATATCTTACATTACTCATCTCACATGTCTATACTGTATTTTATACCATCTTGCCTATGCTGCTCGGCCATCGCTCTTCCATATATTTATATGTACATATTCTTATTCCATCCCTTTACATTTGTGTGTATTAGGTAGTTGTTGGGGAATTGTTAGATTACTTGTTGATATTACTGCACTGTCGGAACTAGAAGCACAAGCGTTTCGCTACACTCACATTAATATTGCTAACCATGTGTATGTGAATAAATACAATTTGATTTGATTTGTATGTCTGTTGGAAGCTTGTGGAGCAGAGCTTTTTAAACAACATGTGAGTAATGAAGGGATCTACGGAACTTTAGGTCCAGCTGACCTTCTGATACAGGATGCAGTGATGGGTATTAAAACAGTCTCCTACTGTAAAATAAAACGGGGGGCGCTATGTTAGATGGCATCCAATGGTTTAAGAGTACTGGCTGCTGCATTTTGATAAATGGTGTCACCGTAGTCTAGATCTGGCAGGAAAGTTGACTGTACGATTGTTTGGGGCATTTAATTGCAATTCATCTGATCACTCTTCATAACATTCTGGAGTATATGCAAATTGCCATCATACAAACTGAGGCAGCAGACTTTGTGAAAATTAATATTTGTGTCTTTCTCAAAACTTTTGGCCACGACTGTACAATCTGCTTCCTGCTGTTTAGGGAGAGACATGATCTATTGTAAAAAATAAGCTTTAAATCTTCGTTTTTTAACTTGCTCATCGGTATGTTTTTTAAGCGTTAGATCTTTATCAATCCAAACGGACAGATATTTACAGGTGGGAACCCGCTCAATGAGAGAACCATCCAATGAGTGAATATGTAGCCATCTGAGACATTTTTCTGTGAATTTGATTAACAACATATATTTCGTTTTTCTCGCATTAAGTACAAGTTTTAAATCAACAAGGGCTTTCTGTAATGTAACAAAATCAGATTGCAGCTCTAACATAGCTTGGTCAATAGTCGTTACAATAGCAAACAGAACCATATCGTCTGCATTCAGCCGATTCGATTACCCCTCTTTACCCCCTCATGCTCATCTTCAAGTTTCCTGTCTGTTCTCTAATATACTCTATTGTGTGTGTGTGTGTGTGTGTGTGTGTGTGTGTGTGTGTGTGTGTGTGTGTGTGTGTGTGTGTGTGTGTGTTTACTGGACATTCCCACTCATACATTCAGGACCGTATGTATGCGGAGCGATCGATAACCTAGAGAGGAGAATAAATCAGCTTCATACAGCGCTACTTTGTTCAGTAACCACAGTGTTTTATATAGTTCCCAGTCCTATGGAGCAGCCTAGATCTACACAGCATGGCACAGTATAGGATGGAATTGATCCTATTATACAGTCCTATAAAATACTGCAATGAGCCTCATGAACTCTAGTGTGCATGGCATTGTGCAGTACGATTACGGCCAGGAGTGCAGCCAGAACTCCAGTCCTGGCCCCAGTTACCAGAGGGTCAGGGCCAGAGAGAGAGAGTAAGACAGAGACAAAGAAAGAGACATTATAACTGTCAGGGCTGTGAGTTAGAGAATACCCGAGACCCGATCCAGATCCAGAATTCTAAATGATGTCACGGTTCTGAGTCAGCTCTGATCTAATTGTCACAGGTCTCGGGTATGTGTAATTTTAACTGACTTGTCCAGAAGGAACCATATAGATCCAAACGTGACAGCTGCAGTAGAGAGAGAGAGAAATTGTATAATTTATGCTGCTGCTCTTTGCTTTTTATGAGAGTGGCGCGTGTAGCTTGTTGTTGTTATTGGCCAATCATAGGTCATCAAAGCGGCAATAGGCTACAGTCATAGAGCCTCGCTCCATGTTAAAGGAGAAGGACAGGCTTCAATGACCAAGAGCCAACAGGTAGGCTGCTACTTAATATTCTGAATGGAGTTGTTGTTGTTTGTAACTGTAGGATGAGAAAGTGCATGCAGCCTCAGTTAGCCTAGCTATCTAGCTAGCTTATCTAGCTTCTCCCAGTTTGATGCAGCCTCAGTTAGCCTAGCTATCTAGCTAGCTTATCTAGCTTCTCCCAGTTTGATGCAGCCTCAGTTAGCCTAGCTATCTAGCTAGCTTATCTAGCTTCTCCCGGTTTGATGCAGCCTCAGTTAGCATAGCTATCTAGCTAGCTTATCTAGCTTCTCCCAGTTTGATGCAGCCTCAGTTAGCCTAGCTATCTAGCTAGCTTATCTAGCTTCTCCCGGTTTGATGCAGCCTCAGTTAGCCTAGCTATCTAGCTAGCTTATCTAGCTTCTCCCAGTTTGATGCAGCCTCAGTTAGCCTAGCTATCTAGCTAGCTTATCTAGCTTCTCCCGGTTTGATGCAGCCTCAGTTAGCATAGCTATCTAGCTAGCTTATCTAGCTTCTCCCAGTTTGATGCAGCCTCAGTTAGCCTACCTATCTAGCTAGCTTATCTAGCTTCTCCCGGTTTGATGCAGCCTCAGTTAGCATAGCTATCTAGCTAGCTTATCTAGCTTCTCCCGGTTTGATGCAGCCTCAGTTAGCCTAGCTATCTAGCTAGCTTATCTAGCTTTTCCCAGTTTGATGCAGCCTCAGTTAGCCTAGCTATATAGCTAGCTTACCTAGCTTCTCCCAGTTTGATGCAGTCAGGAAAGATTGGATTGGAACGGGTCTGGATCTAACCAGGTGTATATGGAACGGGTCTAATTGTCCTCGGGTCCATTCGGAACGGTACTCTATATTGTACTAATTTATGCATATCGGGTTCGGATGGAAAAGCCCCAGGTCCATTTCGGAACGGGTCCAATTTTTAGGACCTGTGAAGGCCTCTACTGTGAGTGTGACTGCATCCTGATTCTCCTCACTTGCACACACCCCATTACGGATTTCAAAGCATTGGATTGGTGTAAAGCAGTATCTATCTGTGGGTGTGTTTTGGAGTATCATACCTCCCAGGGGTCCGTGTGGGTTGCCGTTGTGGTGTAGGAGACATGGCCCAGTGGGGCTCCCGTTGCGCTCCAGACGCCCCATCTTCCCTGGCGGGGGTCCGCTGAGGTCCGGGCTGCCCCCCCGCCGCTCCCGCTCAGGACTGTCCTGCATGCGGGGGCTCTCCCCACCACTGCGCTCCATCCCCCTCCAACCACCAGGGGGAGCTAATGCCAGAGGGTAAGGGCCTAGCAGGGTAAGAGAGGAGGAAGAGGGGGGAGAGAGAAAGAGAGAGAAGGGGGAGGGAGAGAGAGAGAAATTGACCAGGGTCAGGTTTTCCGATAGCGATTGAATTTAAGCTTAGGAGTGTTTTAACAATATGTTTTTTCAACAGCCGAAGATGTAACATGCATTTCCCAAAACATTTGCTAAGTGTGTCATTGAGGCATGTGTCAATACTGATAGGATCGAAGGAAAGCTTTCTCCATTCAAATCTTCCCTTATCATTAGAATTATTCCACAATACTGACGATGTATCAGCTCCAAGAAAGAGATCACCTACGGTTGCAAATATTGAGGCGGCTTATTCTAATGCTTAACCCTATAATAATGAATTAAATCAACATTTGGCACATCATTGCTCACATGTTAGGCTACACATCATGAAATACACTGAGTATACCAAACATTAGGAACAGCTTCCTAGTATTGAGTTGCACCCCCCCCCCCCCCCCGAAAAGCATTCCAGATGCTGGCCCATGTTGACTCCAATGCTTCCAACAGTTGTGTCAAGTTGGCTGGATGTCCTTTGGGTGGTGGACCATTCTTGATACACACAGGAAATCGTTGAGCGTGAAAAACCCATCAGCGTTGCAGTTCATGACACAAACCGGTGCGCCTGGCACCTACTACCATACCCTGTTCAAAGGCACCTACTACCATACCCTGTTCAAAGGCACCTACTACCATACCCTGTTCAAAGGCACCTACTACCATACCCTGTTCAAAGGCACCTACTACCATACCCTGTTCAAAGGCACCTACTACCATACCCTGGTCAAAAGCACCTACTACCATACCCTGGTCAAAGGCACCTACTACCATACCCTGGTCAAAGGCACTTACATTGTTTGTGTGGTTCATTCACCCTCTGAATGGCACACATACACAATCCATGTCTCAATTGTCTCAAGGCTTAAAAATCCTTCTTTAATCTGTCTCCTCCCCTTTATCTACACTGTTTGATCATAAGGGATAAGGTATCATAGCTTCAGCTGGATTCACCTGGTCAGGGAAAGAGCATGTGTTCTTAATGTTTTGTACACTCAGTGTATATCAAGACAAATTACAGACAGTAGAAAAATAGCTTGTTTGTATCAACTGCAAATACATTGGCAACTTTGTATTTGTAGTCAACTTTGTTGGTGGTAACAGAGGCAGATAAACCATGTGATCATGGCCTTAAATAAATATGAGAACACCGAGGTCCGGACTTTGGTCATTTTTCTAATAAAACAATTAAATACTAATATATATACACAAATAGTACACAATAAAGGAAATCAATTATGGGTCAAAAGTCAACATGTAAATATTGCACCCAGTGTTCAGAATGTGTGTATTCATGATCTGAGTTCTAATCGCGCCTGCCTCTTTGCGAACAAGTGGAATCATGAACAGTGGTTTCTTCGTTATGTTCGCCTGCGTCCCCTGGATTTGCTGCCTGATTTGCCTTTTTAGCAGCACATTCACCACCAGAGGCGGACAGGACATCTGGCATCTCGGGCAATTACCTGATGGGCTGGTCCATTTTCTGCCTAGAAGGCCTGTCTAACTCTTTTGTTTTTGCGCAAAACTCTCACTATCTGGCTATCTGGTGGGATTGTAGGGTGGTGGGGTGGTGTCTCCCTCTCTGTCTCCCTCTCCTCTCTGTCTCCCTCTCCTCTCTGTCTCCCTCTCCGTCTCCCTCTCCGTCTCCCTCTCCGTCTCCCTCTCCCTCTCCTCTCTGTCTCCCTCTCCTCTCTGTCTCCCTCTCCGTCTCCCTCTCCGTCTCCCTCTCCGTCTCCCTCTCCGACTCCCTCTCCGACTCCCTCTCCGACTCCCTCTCCGTCTCCCTCTCCGTCTCCCTCTCCGACTCCCTCTCCGACTCCCTCTCCGACTCCCTCTCCGACTCCCTCTCCGTCTCCCTCTCCGTCTCCCTCTCCGACTCCCTCTCCGACTCCCTCTCCGACTCCCTCTCCGACTCCCTCTCCGTCTCCCTCTCCGACTCCCTCTCCGACTCCCTCTCCGACTCCGACTCCCTCTCCGACTCCCTCTCCGACTCCCTCTCCGTCTCCCTCTCCGTCTCCCTCTCCGTCTCCCTCTCCGACTCCCTCTCCGACTCCCTCTCCGACTCCCTCTCCGTCTCCCTCTCCGTCTCCCTCTCCGACTCCCTCTCCGACTCCCTCTCCGACTCCCTCTCCGTCTCCCTCTCCGTCTCCCTCTCCGACTCCCTCTCCGACTCCCTCTCCGACTCCCTCTCCGACTCCCTCTCCGACTCCCTCTCCGACTCCCTCTCCGACTCCGACTCCCTCTCCGACTCCCTCTCCGACTCCCTCTCTGACTCCCTCTCTGACTCCCTCTCCGACTCCCTCTCCGTCTCCCTCTCCGTCTCCCTCTCCGTCTCCCTCTCTGTCTCCCTCTCCGTCTACTCTCTGTCTCCACTCTGTTCCCCTCTGTTTCCCTCTTTGTCTCCTCTGTCTCCCTCTCTGCCTCCTCTAGCCAAGCCACTCACATAGTCAGTCAGGAGTGACATTTGTTGTGTGTGTGTGTGTGTGTGTGTGTGTGTGTGTGTGTGTGTGTGTGTGTGTGTGTGTGTGTGTGTGTGTGTGTGTGTGTGTGTGTGTGTGTGTGTGTTCATGAGTCTGTTCATACGTGCGTTGCTGGATGCATCAGTGCAGTGTCCTGGGATCATTTTTATTGGTCTGCCAAAGCTCTGATACTGGTATTGTGCTCTCATACTGGTATTGTGTTCTCATACTGGTATTGTGTTCTCATACTGGTATTGTGCTCTCATACTGGTATTGTTCTCTCATACTGGTGTTGTGCTCTCATACTGGTGTTGTGCTCTCATACTGGTATTGTGTTCTCATACTGGTATTGTGCTCTCATACTGGTATTGTGCTCTCATACTGGTATTGTGCTCTCATACTGGTATTGTTCTCTCATACTGGTATTGTTCTCTCATACTGGTATTGTGCTCTCATACTGGTATTGTGCTCTCATACTGGTATTGTGCTCTCATACTGGTATTGTTCTCTCATACTGGTGTTGTGCTCTCATACTGGTATTGTGCTCTCATACTGGTATTGTGTTCTCATACTGGTATTGTGCTCTCATACTGGTATTGTGCTCTCATACTGGTATTGTGTTCTCATACTGGTATTGTGCTCTCATACTGGTATTATGCTCTCATTCTGGTATTGTTCTCTCATACTGGTATTGTTCTCTCATACTGGTATTGTGCTCTCATACTGGTATTGTGCTCTCATACTGGTATTGTTCTCTCATACTGGTATTGTTCTCTCATACTGGTATTGTTCTCTCATACTGGTATTGTTCTCTCATACTGGTATTGTTCTCTCATTCTGGTATTGTTCTCTCATACTGGTGTTGTGCTCTCATACTGGTATTGTGTTCTCATTCTGGTATAGTGTTCTCATTCTGGTATAGTGTTCTCATACTGGTATTATGCTCTCATACTGGTATTATGCTCTCATACTGGTATTGTGCTCTCATACTGGTATAGTGTTCTCATACTGGTATTATGCTCTCATACTGGTATTGTGTTCTCATACTGGTATTGTGCTCTCATACTGGTATTATGCTCTCATTCTGGTATTGTTCTCTCATACTGGTATTGTGCTCTCATACTGGTATTGTGCTCTCATATTGGTATTGTGCTCTCATACTGGTATTGTTCTCTCATACTGGTATTGTTCTCTCATTCTGGTATTGTTCTCTCATACTGGTATTGTTCTCTCATACTGGTATTGTTCTCTCATACTGGTATTGTGTTCTCATACTGGTATTGTGCTCTCATACTGGTATTATGCTCTCATACTGGTATTGTTCTCTCATACTGGTATTGTGCTCTCATACTGGTATTGTGCTCTCATACTGGTATTATGCTCTCATACTGGTATTGTTCTCTCATACTGGTATTGTGCTCTCATACTGGTATTGTTCTCTCATACTGGTATTGTGTTCTCATACTGGTATTGTGCTCTCATACTGGTATTGTTCTCTCATACTGGTATTGTTCTCTCATACTGGTATTGTTCTCTCATACTGGTATTATGCTCTCATTCTGGTATTGTTATCTCATACTGGTATTGTTCTCTCATACTGGTATTGTGCTCTCATACTGGTATTGTGCTCTCATACTGGTATTGTGCTCTCATACTGGTATTGTTCTCTCATACTGGTATTGTGCTCTCATACTGGTATTGTTCTCTCATACTGGTATTGTGCTCTCATACTGGTATTGTTCTCTCATACTGGTATTGTGCTCTCATACTGGTATTGTTCTCTCATACTGGTATTGTGCTCTCATACTGGTATTGTTCTCTCATACTGGTATTGTGCTCTCATACTGGTATAGTGTTCTCATACTGGTATTATGCTCTCATTCTGGTATTGTTCTCTCATACTGGTATTGTGTTCTTATACTGGTATTGTGCTCTCATACTGGTATTGTGCTCTCATACTGGTATTATGCTCTCATTCTGGTATTGTTCTCTCATACTGGTATTGTGCTCTCATACTGGTATTGTGCTCTCATACTGGTATTGTGCTCTCATACTGGTATTGTTCTCTCATACTGGTATTGTTCTCTCATTCTGGTATTGTTCTCTCATACTGGTATTGTTCTGTCATACTGGTATTGTTCTCTCATACTGGTATTGTGTTCTCATACTGGTATTGTGCTCTCATACTGGTATTATGCTCTCATACTGGTATTGTTCTCTCATACTGGTATTGTGCTCTCATACTGGTATTGTTCTCTCATACTGGTATTATGCTCTCATACTGGTATTGTTCTCTCATACTGGTATTGTGCTCTCATACTGGTATTGTTCTCTCATACTGGTGTTGTGCTCTCATACTGGTATTGTGCTCTCATACTGGTATTGTGCTCTCATACTGGTATTGTTCTCTCATACTGGTATTGTTCTCTCATACTGGTATTATGCTCTCATTCTGGTATTGTTATCTCATACTGGTATTGTTCTCTCATACTGGTATTGTGCTCTCATACTGGTATTGTGCTCTCATACTGGTATTGTGCTCTCATACTGGTATTGTTCTCTCATACTGGTATTGTGCTCTCATACTGGTATTGTTCTCTCATACTGGTATTGTGCTCTCATACTGGTATTGTTCTCTCATACTGGTATTGTGCTCTCATACTGGTATTGTTCTCTCATACTGGTATTGTGCTCTCATACTGGTATTGTTCTCTCATACTGGTATTGTGCTCTCATACTGGTATAGTGTTCTCATACTGGTATTATGCTCTCATTCTGGTATTGTTCTCTCATACTGGTATTGTGTTCTCATACTGGTATTGTGCTCTCATACTGGTATTGTGCTCTCATACTGGTATTGTGCTCTCATACTGGTATTGTGCTCTCATACTGGTATTGTTCTCTCATACTGGTATTGTTCTCTCATACTGGTATTGTGCTCTCATTCTGGTATTGTTCTCTCATACTGGTATTGTGCTCTCATACTGGTATTGTTCTCTCATACTGGTATTGTGCTCTCATACTGGTATTGTTCTCTCATACTGGTATTGTGTTCTCATACTGGTATAGTGTTCTCATACTGGTATTATGCTCTCATTCTGGTATTGTTCTCTCATACTGGTATTGTGCTCTCATACTGGTATTGTTCTCTCATACTGGTATTGTGCTCTCATACTGGTATAGTGTTCTCATACTGGTATTATGCTCTCATTCTGGTATTGTTCTCTCATACTGGTATTGTGCTCTCATACTGGTATTGTGCTCTCATACTGGTATTGTTCTCTCATACTGGTATTGTGCTCTCATACTGGTATTGTTCTCTCATACTGGTATTGTTCTCTCATACTGGTATTGTGCTCTCATACTGGTATAGTGTTCTCATACTGGTATTATGCTCTCATTCTGGTATTGTTCTCTCATACTGGTATAGTGTTCTCATACTGGTATTGTGCTCTCATACTGGTATTGTGCTCTCATACTGGTATAGTGTTCTCATACTGGTATTATGCTCTCATTCTGGTATTGTTCTCTCATACTGGTATTGTGCTCTCATACTGGTATTGTGCTCTCATTCTGGTATTGTGCTCTCATTCTGGTATTATGCTCTCATTCTGGTATTGTTCTCTCATTCTGGTATTGTTCTCTCATACTGGTATAGTGTTCTCATACTGGTATTATGCTCTCATTCTGGTATTGTTCTCTAATTCTGGTATAGTGTTCTCATACTGGTATTGTGCTCTCATTCTGGTATTATGCTCTCATTCTGGTATTGTTCTCTCATACTGGTATTGTGCTCTCATTCTGGTATTGTGCTCTCATTCTGGTATTGTGCTCTCATACTGGTATTGTGTTCTCATTCTGGTATTGTTCTCTCATTCTGGTATTGTTCTCTCATACTGGTATAGTGTTCTCATACTGGTATTGTGCTCTCATACTGGTATTATGCTCTCATTCTGGTATTGTTCTCTCATTCTGGTATAGTGTTCTCATACTGGTATTGTGCTCTCATTCTGGTATTGTGCTCTCATTCTGGTATAGTGTTCTCATACTGGTATTATGCTCTCATTCTGGTATTGTTCTCTCATACTGGTATTGTGCTCTCATACTGGTATTGTGCTCTCATTCTGGTATTATGCTCTCATTCTGGTATTGTTCTCTCATACTGGTATTGTGCTCTCATACTGGTATTGTTCTCTCATACTGGTATTGTGCTCTCATACTGGTATAGTGTTCTCATACTGGTATTATGCTCTCATTCTGGTATTGTTCTCTCATACTGGTATTGTGCTCTCATACTGGTATTGTTCTCTCATACTGGTATTGTTCTCTCATACTAGTATTGTTCTCTCATACTGGTATTGTTCTCTCATACTGGTATTGTGCTCTCATACTGGTATAGTGTTCTCATACTGGTATTATGCTCTCATTCTGGTATTGTTCTCTCATACTGGTATAGTGTTCTCATACTGGTATTGTGCTCTCATACTGGTATTGTGCTCTCATACTGGTATAGTGTTCTCATACTGGTATTATGCTCTCATTCTGGTATTGTTCTCTCATACTGGTATTGTGCTCTCATACTGGTATTGTGCTCTCATTCTGGTATTGTGCTCTCATTCTGGTATTATGCTCTCATTCTGGTATTGTTCTCTCATTCTGGTATTGTTCTCTCATACTGGTATAGTGTTCTCATACTGGTATTATGCTCTCATTCTGGTATTGTGCTCTCATACTGGTATTGTGCTCTCATACTGGTATTGTTCTCTCATACTGGTATAGTGTTCTCATACTGGTATTGTGCTCTCATACTGGTATAGTGTTCTCATACTGGTATTATGCTCTCATACTGGTATTGTGTTCTCATACTGGTATTGTGCTCTCATACTGGTATTATGCTCTCATTCTGGTATTGTTCTCTCATACTGGTATTGTGCTCTCATACTGGTATTGTGCTCTCATACTGGTATTATGCTCTCATTCTGGTATTGTTCTCTCATACTGGTATTGTGCTCTCATACTGGTATTGTGCTCTCATACTGGTATTATGCTCTCATACTGGTATTGTTCTCTCATACTGGTATTGTGCTCTCATACTGGTATTGTTCTCTCATACTGGTATTGTGTTCTCATACTGGTATTGTGCTCTCATACTGGTATTGTTCTCTCATACTGGTATTGTTCTCTCATACTGGTATTGTTCTCTCATACTGGTATTATGCTCTCATTCTGGTATTGTTATCTCATACTGGTATTGTTCTCTCATACTGGTATTGTGCTCTCATACTGGTATTGTGCTCTCATACTGGTATTGTGCTCTCATACTGGTATTGTTCTCTCATACTGGTATTGTGCTCTCATACTGGTATTGTTCTCTCATACTGGTATTGTGCTCTCATACTGGTATTGTTCTCTCATACTGGTATTGTGCTCTCATACTGGTATTGTTCTCTCATACTGGTATTGTGCTCTCATACTGGTATTGTTCTCTCATACTGGTATTGTGCTCTCATACTGGTATAGTGTTCTCATACTGGTATTATGCTCTCATTCTGGTATTGTTCTCTCATACTGGTATTGTGTTCTTATACTGGTATTGTGCTCTCATACTGGTATTGTGCTCTCATACTGGTATTATGCTCTCATTCTGGTATTGTTCTCTCATACTGGTATTGTGCTCTCATACTGGTATTGTGCTCTCATACTGGTATTGTGCTCTCATACTGGTATTGTTCTCTCATACTGGTATTGTTCTCTCATTCTGGTATTGTTCTCTCATACTGGTATTGTTCTGTCATACTGGTATTGTTCTCTCATACTGGTATTGTGTTCTCATACTGGTATTGTGCTCTCATACTGGTATTATGCTCTCATACTGGTATTGTTCTCTCATACTGGTATTGTGCTCTCATACTGGTATTGTTCTCTCATACTGGTATTATGCTCTCATACTGGTATTGTTCTCTCATACTGGTATTGTGCTCTCATACTGGTATTGTTCTCTCATACTGGTGTTGTGCTCTCATACTGGTATTGTGCTCTCATACTGGTATTGTGCTCTCATACTGGTATTGTTCTCTCATACTGGTATTGTTCTCTCATACTGGTATTATGCTCTCATTCTGGTATTGTTCTCTCATACTGGTATTGTTCTCTCATACTGGTATTGTGCTCTCATACTGGTATTGTGCTCTCATACTGGTATTGTGCTCTCATACTGGTATTGTTCTCTCATACTGGTATTGTGCTCTCATACTGGTATTGTTCTCTCATACTGGTATTGTGCTCTCATACTGGTATTGTGCTCTCATACTGGTATTGTGCTCTCATACTGGTATTGTTCTCTCATACTGGTATTGTGCTCTCATACTGGTATTGTTCTCTCATACTGGTATTGTGCTCTCATACTGGTATAGTGTTCTCATACTGGTATTATGCTCTCATTCTGGTATTGTTCTCTCATACTGGTATTGTGTTCTCATACTGGTATTGTGCTCTCATACTGGTATTGTGCTCTCATACTGGTATTGTGCTCTCATACTGGTATTGTGCTCTCATACTGGTATTGTTCTCTCATACTGGTATTGTTCTCTCATACTGGTATTGTTCTCTCATACTGGTATTGTGCTCTCATTCTGGTATTGTTCTCTCATACTGGTATTGTGCTCTCATACTGGTATTGTTCTCTCATACTGGTATTGTGCTCTCATACTGGTATTGTTCTCTCATACTGGTATTGTGTTCTCATACTGGTATAGTGTTCTCATACTGGTATTATGCTCTCATTCTGGTATTGTTCTCTCATACTGGTATTGTGCTCTCATACTGGTATTGTTCTCTCATACTGGTATTGTGCTCTCATACTGGTATAGTGTTCTCATACTGGTATTATGCTCTCATTCTGGTATTGTTCTCTCATACTGGTATTGTGCTCTCATACTGGTATTGTGCTCTCATACTGGTATTGTTCTCTCATACTGGTATTGTGCTCTCATACTGGTATTGTTCTCTCATACTGGTATTGTTCTCTCATACTGGTATTGTGCTCTCATACTGGTATAGTGTTCTCATACTGGTATTATGCTCTCATTCTGGTATTGTTCTCTCATACTGGTATAGTGTTCTCATACTGGTATTGTGCTCTCATACTGGTATTGTGCTCTCATACTGGTATAGTGTTCTCATACTGGTATTATGCTCTCATTCTGGTATTGTTCTCTCATACTGGTATTGTGCTCTCATACTGGTATTGTGCTCTCATTCTGGTATTGTGCTCTCATTCTGGTATTATGCTCTCATTCTGGTATTGTTCTCTCATTCTGGTATTGTTCTCTCATACTGGTATAGTGTTCTCATACTGGTATTATGCTCTCATTCTGGTATTGTTCTCTAATTCTGGTATAGTGTTCTCATACTGGTATTGTGCTCTCATTCTGGTATTATGCTCTCATTCTGGTATTGTTCTCTCATACTGGTATTGTGCTCTCATTCTGGTATTGTGCTCTCATTCTGGTATTGTGCTCTCATACTGGTATTGTGTTCTCATTCTGGTATTGTTCTCTCATTCTGGTATTGTTCTCTCATACTGGTATAGTGTTCTCATACTGGTATTGTGCTCTCATACTGGTATTATGCTCTCATTCTGGTATTGTTCTCTCATTCTGGTATAGTGTTCTCATACTGGTATTGTGCTCTCATTCTGGTATTGTGCTCTCATTCTGGTATAGTGTTCTCATACTGGTATTATGCTCTCATTCTGGTATTGTTCTCTCATACTGGTATTGTGCTCTCATACTGGTATTGTGCTCTCATTCTGGTATTATGCTCTCATTCTGGTATTGTTCTCTCATACTGGTATTGTGCTCTCATACTGGTATTGTTCTCTCATACTGGTATTGTGCTCTCATACTGGTATAGTGTTCTCATACTGGTATTATGCTCTCATTCTGGTATTGTTCTCTCATACTGGTATTGTGCTCTCATACTGGTATTGTTCTCTCATACTGGTATTGTTCTCTCATACTAGTATTGTTCTCTCATACTGGTATTGTTCTCTCATACTGGTATTGTGCTCTCATACTGGTATAGTGTTCTCATACTGGTATTATGCTCTCATTCTGGTATTGTTCTCTCATACTGGTATAGTGTTCTCATACTGGTATTGTGCTCTCATACTGGTATTGTGCTCTCATACTGGTATAGTGTTCTCATACTGGTATTATGCTCTCATTCTGGTATTGTTCTCTCATACTGGTATTGTGCTCTCATACTGGTATTGTGCTCTCATTCTGGTATTGTGCTCTCATTCTGGTATTATGCTCTCATTCTGGTATTGTTCTCTCATTCTGGTATTGTTCTCTCATACTGGTATAGTGTTCTCATACTGGTATTATGCTCTCATTCTGGTATTGTGCTCTCATACTGGTATTGTGCTCTCATACTGGTATTGTTCTCTCATACTGGTATAGTGTTCTCATACTGGTATTGTGCTCTCATACTGGTATTGTGCTCTCATTCTGGTATTGTTCTCTCATACTGGTATAGTGTTCTCATACTGGTATTATGCTCTCATTCTGGTATTGTGCTCTCATTCTGGTATTGTTCTCTCATACTGGTATAGTGTTCTCATACTGGTATTGTGCTCTCATACTGGTATTGTGCTCTCATACTGGTATTGTGTTCTCATACTGGTATTATGCTCTCATACTGGTATTATGCTCTCATACTGGTATTATGCTCTCATTCTGGTATTGTGCTCTCATTCTGGTATTGTTCTCTCATACTGGTATAGTGTTCTCATACTGATATTGTGCTCTCATACTGGTATTGTGCTCTCATACTGGTATAGTGTTCTCATACTGGTATTATGCTCTCATTCTGGTATTGTTCTCTCATACTGGTATTGTGCTCTCATACTGGTATTGTGCTCTCATTCTGGTATTGTGCTCTCATTCTGGTATTATGCTCTCATTCTGGTATTGTTCTCTCATTCTGGTATTGTTCTCTCATACTGGTATAGTGTTCTCATACTGGTATTATGCTCTCATTCTGGTATTGTTCTCTCATACTGGTATAGTGTTCTCATACTGGTATTATGCTCTCATTCTGGTATTATGCTCTCATTCTGGTATTGTTCTCTCATACTGGTATTGTGCTCTCATACTGGTATTGTGCTCTCATACTGGTATTGTGCTCTCATACTGGTATTGTTCTCTCATACTGGTATTGTTCTCTCATACTGGTATTGTTCTCTCATACTGGTATTGTGCTCTCATACTGGTATTGTGCTCTCATACTGGTATTGTGCTCTCATACTGGTATTGTTCTCTCATACTGGTATAGTGTTCTCATACTGGTATTATGCTCTCATACTGGTATTATGCTCTCATTCTGGTATTGTGCTCTCATTCTGGTATTGTTCTCTCATACTGGTATAGTGTTTTCATACTGGTATTGTGCTCTCATACTGGTATTGTGCTCTCATACTGGTATAGTGTTCTCATACTGGTATTATGCTCTCATTCTGGTATTGTTCTCTCATACTGGTATTGTGCTCTCATACTGGTATTGTGCTCTCATTCTGGTATTGTGCTCTCATTCTGGTATTATGCTCTCATTCTGGTATTGTTCTCTCATTCTGGTATTGTTCTCTCATACTGGTATTGTGCTCTCATTCTGGTATTGTGCTCTCATTCTGGTATTGTTCTCTCATTCTGGTATTGTTCTCTCATACTGGTATTGTGCTCTCATTCTGGTATTGTGCTCTCATACTGGTATTGTTCTCTCATACTGGTATTGTGCTCTCATACTGGTATTGTTCTCTCATACTGGTATTGTGCTCTCATACTGGTATTATGCTCTCATTCTGGTATTGTTCTCTCATACTGGTATTGTGCTCTCATTCTGGTATTGTGCTCTCATTCTGGTATTATGCTCTCATTCTGGTATTGTTCTCTCATTCTGGTATTGTTCTCTCATTCTGGTATTATGCTCTCATTCTGGTATTGTTCTCTCATACTGGTATTGTTCTCTCATACTGGTATTGTGCTCTCATACTGGTATTGTTCTCTCATTCTGGTATTGTTCTCTCATTCTGGTATTATGCTCTCATTCTGGTATTGTTCTCTCATACTGGTATTGTGCTCTCATTCTGGTATTGTGCTCTCATTCTGGTATTGTTCTCTCATACTGGTATTGTGCTCTCATACTGGTATTGTGCTCTCATACTGGTATTGTGCTCTCATACTGGTATTGTTCTCTCATACTGGTATTGTTCTCTCATACTGGTATTGTGCTCTCATACTGGTATTATGCGCTCATTCTGGTATTGTTCTCTCATACTGGTATTGTGTTCTCATACTGGTATTGTTCTCTCATACTGGTATTGTGTTCTCATTCTGGTATAGTGTTCTCATTCTGGTATAGTGTTCTCATACTGGTATAGTGTTCTCATACTGGTATTGTGTTCTCATTCTGGTATTGTGTTCTCATACTGGTATTGTGTTCTCATACTGGCATTGTGCTCTCATACTGGTATTGTTCTCTCATACTGGTATTATGCTCTCATACTGGCATTGTGTTCTCATACACACACAGAGCGAGAGCGAGCGAGCGAGCGAGCGAGCGAGAGAGAGAGAGAGAGAGAGAGAGAGAGAGAGAGAGAGAGAGAGAGAGAGAGAGAGAGAGAGAGAGAGAGAGAGAGAGAGAGAGAGAGAGAGAGAGAGAGAGAGAGAGAGAGAGAGAGAGAGAGAGAGCAGAGAGCCAATTAGAGAGAGAGAGCAGAGAGAGCAGTGCAGAGAGTGAGAGAGAATTACAAAAGGTACCCACCACAGATGACTGGGGGAGGCTAAGAGGATGTATTTTATTTAGACCACAGGCATATCTGACCTTCTTTTACTGCCTACAAATAGGTGGGGGAGGAAAATAGGAATTACCTAATTTTGGGAGCAAGAGGGAGGACCAAGAAATGTGACAAAAGAAAAAAACTATGCATAAGACGTGTTTGAAAGCGAGGGACGATCTCCATCCTCTTCCCCTGATTGTTTTTACAGACCTAGTCTCTCTCTCCCTGCTAACGCTGTCATAAGTCCCCACGAAGACAATGTTTTCATGCTGTGGTCTCTCTCCCTCTCTTCTCCCCATCCCTCTGTTCTTCCCCCTCTCCGGCTCACACACCGGGGATCGCCTCTCATTTCTCCGCTACAGAAGAAGGAAAACACCACCAACAATGAAACAAAAACAAAAAACAGCCCACACACACCCAATCAAAGAGGAATTACGAGTTTGGTTGAAATTTCTAAATGAATAATAAATTAAAAACATTAGCCTTGGCATGATTTACAATAAACTTTACGTGGGCCAAACAGTGGAGCTCACCAATGGGGGGTACACAGTGGAGCTCACCAATGGGGGGTACACAGTGGAGCTCACCAACGGGGGGGGGTACACAGTGGAGCTCACCAACGGGGGGGTACACAGTGGAGCTTACCAACGGGTGGACGAGGGGTACACAGTGGAGCTTACCAACGGGTGGACGAGGGGTACACAGTGGAGCTTACCAACGGGTGGACGAGGGGTACACAGTGGAGCTTACCAACGGGTGGACGAGGGGTACACAGTGGAGCTTACCAACGGGGAGGTACACAGTGGAGCTCACCAACGGGGGGGTACACAGTGGAGCTTACCAACGGGGAGGTACACAGTGGAGCTTACCAACGGGGAGGTACACAGTGGAGCTCACCAACGGGGGGGTACACAGTGGAGCTCACCAAAGGGGGGGTACACAGTGGAGCTTACCAACGGGGGGGTAACACAGTGGAGCTTACCAACGGGTGGACGAGGGGTACACAGTGGAGCTTACCAACGGGGAGGTACACAGTGGAGCTCACCAACGGGGGGGTACACAGTGGAGCTTACCAACGGGGAGGTACACAGTGGAGCTTACCAACGGGGAGGTACACAGTGGAGCTCACCAACGGGGGGGTACACAGTGGAGCTTACCAACGGGGGGGTAACACAGTGGAGCTTACCAACGGGGGGGTAACACAGTGGAGCTTACCAACGGGGGGGTAACACAGTGGAGCTTACCAACGGGGGGGGTAACACAGTGGAGCTTACCAACGGGGGGGTAACACAGTGGAGCTTACCAATGGGGGGGGTAACACAGTGGAGCTTACCAACGGGGGGGTAACACAGTGGAGCTTACCAACGGGGGGGGTAACACAGTGGAGCTTACCAACGGGGGGGGGGGGTCTATAGCTCAGTTACACCTTTAAATTCAACCTGCAGCTCTGTTGAAGAACAATAGAACAGCCACATAAGCTTTATTTTGCTGTAATATACTGTCTAATGTCTACAGCTTTAGAAACAGCCATTAAACTCTCTACTCCAATATAAACTGCATGGAGACAAATTGACTCCCAACCTCCTGATTTTTTTTTACTCCTTATTGCTTGGCTGGTGTCTTTACCACAACAACACAGAATAGAGCCTCCGGTACGCGAGCTAGCCCAGTGTGTGGTAGTCCACCAGGAAGGATATCATAGTAAATGGGAAGTTGTGCAGCAACAGTGAATAAGGTTCAGAAATGATAGGTTTCTCTTTTGCATAACGTTGAATCGTTGTATCTTCCTTCCTGCCACCCTGACCTCAGCTCCCTTCAACTCTCTCTCAGTTCATTTGATACAACCTCTCCTCTCCTCCCTTCTTTAATGTGATGTTTGTTACTGTAGAGACCCAGTGAAGTCAACTTGTACCAATAAGGAGGAGGCTGATGCACCCCAGAGGACATTGTGCTGCCTCTCCATAGTCCTGACTATTATTAAGTTCTCGAGACGAGGCAGACAAAACCCACTAACAATAGCAGCCTCACTGAAAAGTATCAATATCTACGACAACCCCTTTTCAGTCAGATTCGGTGATCTGGTGAAACATTCATCTTTCTGAATTATGGATAGAGTGTAAGAATGTGGCGTATATTAAATATGAAACCCAGAGCCAGACAATGCCTGTTAGCCTGTGGACCTGTACCGAGAGCAGAGCAGAGCCACCCATGTCTCATAGTGTCATTGTTGGGGTTGGGACTGTGTGTCTGTAGGGAGGGGGCTGGGGTTGGGGTTGTGTGTCTCTATGGGTGTGTGTGTAGGTGAGTGCCATGGCCTAGTCTAGACTTACAGGGAAAAATATGAGCGCATACACAAATGCAAGCACGGATGAATGCACACACGCAAACACACACATACACACACAGACAGACAGACACACAGGCACACACATACACACACACACAGACACAGACACAGACACACACAGACACACAGATAAACACACAGACACAGACACAGACACAGACACACACACAGACACAGACACAGACACAGACACAGACACAGATAGTTGTGTAATGGTTAAGAAGCACTTCCACACTGTATGTTGACAAAAGTTACTAACTGTTCTTACGACAGGTCGATATATCAACGGATTTCATGACCAATAAACGGATCGATCCAACAGGCCAGATATAACTGTTAGATGACTTGGCCTTGTCAGGTTCACCAGAAACAGATGTAGGATCTGAATTTGATCACCCTGTTGCAGGATAACTTTCCTGAGCAGGATATTTAAAAAGTGTAGTGTATTTGAGGTTTAAAAAGGCTTCTGAAGTTTGGAATTTCCACTTTGAAATGTAATTTTTTTTATCATCCCCTACAAAAAAAAGGCCATTAATTATAACCCACATAATATTTCACATTTCCCTGCTGTACCAAACTGTCTCAAATTAAGATCCTACTGTATCATACATTGTGATACTTATATAGTGCTGGGAGATCAACAGTGAGATAAAAGCATCAGTTAATATTGAGTCGATAAGAAGTTAAATATCTGTCCCAGAGACGGCCATCTTGTAAGGCCTTGTGATAACAGAGAAGACACAGAGGCATTTTTGAGACCTTGAGCAGCTATTTAGATACAAACTTATTTGAAATTCATCACCTTGATTATCTTGGACACTAAGGTTTAATCTACAATTCAAAATGGGCTACTCCTAAATTTCACAGTCTCACACAGACACAACAAATGCACAGGCACAGACGTAAGATCACAAAGGAAAAATACAGACCCACCCTTACTGATGGGACAATACTACAGAGCAATGAACACACCTATAAACAATCCGTGAAACACACAAACACACACGTGTAATTCTAAACCTTCCTACACTGTACGAGACACAGAGCAAAGAGTATTCATGAGTTTCCATCATCCTTTGTAATACTGGTGCCATCGGCCAACTCATATTAATTCTTAGAATTGTGCAGTCAAATGACAGGGTGGAACTGTGTATAACAGTAAGACCAAAGAGACTGTCTCTCCCTCTGTTTTCTTGTACACCTCCTATATTTTCCTCTCTCTCTTTCCCTCTCATTCACCTCCTCTCTCTCTTTCCTTCTCTCTCCCTATCATTCACCTCCTCTCTCTCTTTTCCTCTCATTCACCTCCTCTCTCTCTCTCCCTCTCATTCACCTCCTCTCTCTCTTTCCTTCTCTCTCCCTCTCATTTACCTCCTCTCTCTCTCTCCCTCTCATTCACCTCCTCTCTCTTTCCTTCTCTCTCCCTCTCATTTACCTCCTCTCTCTCTCTCCCTCTCATTCACCTCCTCTCTCTCTCTCCCTCTCATTCACATCCTCTCTCTCTCTCTTTCCTTCTCTCTCCCTCTCATTTACCTCCTCTCTCTCTCTCCCTCTCATTCATCTCCTCTCTCTGTTTTCTTCTCTCTCTCTCCCTCTCATTCACCTCCTCTCTCTCTTTTCCTCTCTCTCTCTCCCTCTCATTCACCTCCTCTCTCTCTTTCCATCTCTCTCCCTCTCATTCACCTCCTCTCTCTCTTTTCCTCTCTCTCTCTCTCTCCCTCTCATTCACCTCCTCTCTCTCTTTTCCTCTCTCTCTCTCTCCCTCTCATTCACCTCCTCTCTCTCTTTTCCTATCTCTCTCTCTCCCTCTCATTTACCTCCTCTCTCTCTCTCCCTCTCATTCACCTCCTCTCTCTCTTTTCCTCTCTCTCTCTCTCTCTCTCCCTCTCATTTACCTCCTCTCTCTCTCCCTCTCTTTTACCTATCTCTCTCTCTCCCTCTCATTTACCTCCTCTCGCTCTCTCCCTCTCATTTACCTCCTCCCTCTCTCTCTCTCTTTCTCTCATTTACCTCCTCTCTCTCGCTCCCTCCCATTTACCTCCTCTCTCTCTCTCTCTCTCTCTCCCCCTCTCATTTACCTCCTCTCTCGCTCTCTCCCATTCTCATTTACCTCCTCTCTCATGTACCTCCTCTCTCTCTCGCTCTCCCTCTCATTCACCTCTCTCTCCCCCCCTCTCATTTACCTCCTCTCTCTCTCCCCCTCTCTCTCTCTCTCTCTCTCTCTCTCTCTCATTCACCTCCTCTCTCTCTCTCATTCACCTCCTCTCTCTTTTCCTCTCTACCTTCCTCTATCCTCCCCTTCTACCTCCTCTCTTTTCTTAGCTGTCTTTCTCTCCCTCTTTCTTGTCTTTTCTGCTCCATTTTTTGACAGAAAAGGGAGAGTTGCTCTGAGCCAGCTGTGCCACACACAGAAAACTGAGGCCACTAAAAAGTGTTCTACAGAGATCTAAGTGTACTTACAAACATAAACACTATGGAGAGAAAGAGAGCGAGAGAGAGAGAGAGTTACAGAGAGTTACAGAGACAGAGAGACGAATAGATAGTAAAAGGGACAGGTTGAGGGGTGAGTGACAGGATGAGGGGTGAGAGACAGGGTTGGGGATGAGAGAGGGTGCGCGAGGGAGAGATTGTATTAGGACAGACGGAGAACAAAAGCGAGTGGAGGAGAAACGTTGTAAGTAAGAACACAGAGAAATATAGTCTGCAAGAATACACATATAAAGTGAATGATGGAAAAGACAAAATGCAGATAACCTGTGGAGATACAGAGCACACAAACAGAGGAAGGCTAAACATCTAAAGAGAAAACAAGAGAGCCAAATTCCCAGTAGGTCTTCGTCCCCACATAGTAAACCACACATGCCTAGCCTGTCCCACAGGAACATATCTATTTGCTAACAGTGTGATAAGATTGTATTAAAGAAATGCTCCACCATAGAAATGCAAAGCAGGAAGGGAGAAAGGCTTATGACACATTATTAACCATATTACCAGGAAAGATTAGATTAATCACATTACTGAACGTACACTCAGCAGAGCTCTGTTCTCCAATAAACACCTGGGCCGTGTCCCAAATGGCACCCTGTATAGTGCACTACTTTAGATGAGATCCCTATGAGCCCTGGTAAAAAAATAGTGTACTACATATGGAAAAGGGTGTCATTTGGGATAAAGCCCTGTTTTACAGCAGGGCTATCATACTTTTGGCTAATGCTGCTCTCTATGACAGAGATAAAAGATGGGTAGAGGGAGAGATATTAGTGTTGCTATTTTCTCCTCTGCTCTTTCTTTCTTTCCTTCTCTCTCCCTTTATTTCCCTCTCTTTCTTTCTTTCTCTCTCTTTTTTTTCTCTTTAACTCTCTCTCTCTGTGTGTACTGGAGAGGAGGGATTGGCAGAAAGCTGCATACCATTGGGTATTAATATGATAGCACCATCCTGCCACGAACCTGCCGCGCCACCACAACAACAAAAGTGTCAACGGAAATTATATGAAAATCTGTGTAGCTGAATGTGAGTCTTGTGATATTGTGGGGTGTTTATCTGTGAGTATGTTGATCATTCATGAAGTGCTGTAGTCGAGTATGTTGTGGTGCTCATGGGGGAGAGTTGTAGAGAGAGGGGGAGAGTTGTAGAGAGAGGGGGAGAGTTGTAGAGAGAAGAGGGGAGTTGTAGAGAGAGTGGAGAGTTGTAGAGAGAGGGGGGAGTTGGAGAGAGGGGGAGAGGGGGAGAGTTGGAGAGAGAGGGGGGAGTTGAAGAGAGAAGGGGGAGTTGAAGAGAGAGGGGGGAGTTGGAAAGAGAGGGGGGAGTTGGAAAGAGAGGGAGAGTTGGAGAGGGGGGGTGAAGAGAGAGGGGGAGAGTTGTAGAGAGGGGGAGAGTTGGAGAGAGAGGGAGAGTGGAGGGGGAGAGTTGGAGAGAGAGGGAGAGTTGAGAGAGAGGGGGAGAGTTGGAGAGAGAGGGAGAGTTGTAGAGAGAGGGGGAGTGGAGAGAGAGGGGGAGAGTTGTGGAGAGAGAGGGGGAGAGTTGTAGAGCGTTGGAGTTAGAGGGGGAGCTAGAGGGGGGGAGTTGGAGTTAGAGGGGGAGTTAGAGGGGGAGAGTTAGAGGGGGAGAGTTGTAGAGAGAGGGGAGAGTTGGAATTAGAGGGGGAGTTGGAGGGGGAGAGTTGGAGTTAGAGGGGGAGTTCGAAGGGGAGAGTTGTAGAGAGAGGGGAGAGTTGGAATTAGAGGGGGAGTTGGAGGGGGAGAGTTGTAGAGAGAGGGGGAGAGTTGGAGTTAAAGGGGGAGTTAAAGGGGGAGTTGGAGGGGGAGTTGGAGGGGGAGAGTTGGAGTTAGAGGGGGAGAGTTGGAGTTAGAGGGGGAGCTAGAGGGGGGGAGTTGGAGTTAGAGGGGGAGTTAGAGGGGGAGTTAGAGGGGGAGTTAGAGGGGGGGAGTTAGAGGGGGAGAGTTGTAGAGAGAGGGGAGAGTTGGAATTAGAGGGGGAGTTGGAGGGGGAGAGTTGGAGTTAGAGGGGGAGTTCGAAGGGGAGAGTTGTAGAGAGAGGGGAGAGTTGGAATTAGAGGGGGAGTTGGAGGGGGAGAGTTGTAGAGAGAGGGGGAGAGTTGGAGTTAAAGGGGGAGTTAAAGGGGGAGTTGGAGGGGGAGTTGGAGGGGGAGAGTTGGAGTTAGAGGGGGAGAGTTGGAGTTAGAGGGGGAGCTAGAGGGGGGGAGTTGGAGTTAGAGGGGGAGTTAGAGGGGGAGTTAGAGGGGGGGAGTTAGAGGGGGAGAGTTGTAGAGAGAGGGGAGAGTTGGAATTAGAGGGGGAGTTGGAGGGGGAGAGTTGGAGTTAGAGGGGGAGTTCGAAGGGGAGAGTTGTAGAGAGAGGGGAGAGTTGGAATTAGAGGGGGAGTTGGAGGGGGAGAGTTGTAGAGAGAGGGGGAGAGTTGGAGTTAAAGGGGGAGTTAAAGGGGGAGTTGGAGGGGGAGTTGGAGGGGGAGAGTTGGAGTTAGAGGGGGAGAGTTGGAGTTAGAGGGGGAGTTAGAGGGGGAGAGTTGGAGTTAGAGGGGGGGAGTTGGAGTTAGAAGGGGGGAGTTAGAGGGGGAGTTAGAGGGGGAGAGTTGGAGTTAGAGGGGGAGAGTTGGAGTTAGAGGGGGAGAGTTGGAGTTAGAGGGGGGGAGTTAGAGGGGGGGAGTTAGAGGGGGGGAGTTGGAGTTAGAGGGGGAGAGTTGGAGTTAGAGGGGGAGTTAGAGGGGGAGAGTTGGAGTTAGAGTGGGAGTTAGAGGGGGAGTTAGAGGGGGGGAGTTGGAGTTAGAGGGGGAGTTAGAGGGGGGGAGTTGGAGTTAGAAGGGGAGTTAGAGGGGGGGAGTTGGAGTTAGAGGGGGAGTTAGAGGGGGGGAGTTGGAGTTAGAGGGGGAGTTAGAGGGGGGGAGTTGGAGTTAGAGGGGGAGTTAGAGGGGGAGTTAGAGGGGGAGAGTTGGAGTTAGAGGGGGAGTTAGAGGGGGGGAGTTGGAGTTAGAGGGGGAGTTAGAGGGGGAGTTAGAGGGGGAGAGTTGGAGTTAGAGGGGGAGAGTTGGAGTTAGAGGGGGAGAGTTGGGAGAGGGGGAGAGTTGGGAGAGGGGGAGAGTTGTAGAGAGAGGGGGAGAGTTGTAGAGAGAGGGGGAGAGTTGGGGGAGTTAGAAGGGGAGAGTTGTAGAGAGAGGGGGAGAGTTGGAGGGAGGGGGTGAGTTGTAGAGAGAGGGGAAGAGTTGAAGAGAGAGGGGGAGAGTTGGAGTTAGAGGGGGAGTTAGAGGGAGAGTTGGAGTTAGAGGGGGAGTTAGAGGGGGAGTTAGAGGGGGGGAGTTGGAGTTAGAAGGGGAGTTAGAGGGGGGGAGTTGGAGTTAGAGGGGGAGTTAGAGGGGGACAGTTGGAGTTAGAGGGGGAGTTAGAGGGGGGGGAGTTAGAGGGGGAGTTAGAAGGGGAGTTAGAGGGGGACAGTTGGAGTTAGAGGGGGAGTTAGAGGGGGGGGGTTAGAGGGGGGGAGTTAGAGTTAGAGGGGGAGTTAGAGGGGGAGTTAGAGGGGGGAGTTGGAGTTAGAGGGGGAGTTAGAGGGGGGAGTTGGAGTTAGAGGGGGAGTTAGAGGGGGAGAGTTGAAGTTAGAAGGGGAGTTAGAGGGGGGAGTTGGAGTTAGAGGGGGAGAGTTGGAGTTAGAGGGGGAGTTAGAGGGGGAGTTAGAGGGGGAGAGTTGTAGAGAGAGGGGGAGAGTTGTAGAGAGAGGGGGAGAGTTGGAGTTAGAGGGGGAGTTAGAAGGGGAGAGTTGTAGAGAGAGGGGGAGAGTTGGAGGGAGGGGGGGAGAGTTAGAGAGAGAGGGGGAGAGTTGTAGAGAGAGGGGAAGAGTTGTAGAGAGAGGGGAAGAGTTGGAGAGAGAGGGGGAGAGTTGGAGTTAGAGGGGGAGTTGGAGGGGGAGAGTTGTAGAGAGAGGGGGAGAGTTGGAGTTAGAGGGGGAGTTAGAATGGGAGAGTTGTAGAGAGAGGGGGAGAGTTGGAGTTAAAGGGGGAGTTGGAGAGAGAGGGGGGAGTTGGAGTTAGAGGGGGGAGTTGGAAAGAGAGGGGGGAGTTGGAAAGAGAGGGAGAGTTGGAGAGGGGGGGTGAAGAGAGAGAGGGGGAGTTAGAGGGGGGGGGGTTAGAGGGGGGGAGTTAGAGTTAGAGGGGGAGTTAGAGGGGGAGTTAGAGGGGGAGTTAGAGGGGGGAGTTGGAGTTAGAGGGGGAGTTAGAGGGGGAGAGTTGAAGTTAGAAGGGGAGTTAGAGGGGGGAGTTGGAGTTAGAGGGGGAGAGTTGGAGTTAGAGGGGGAGTTAGAGGGGAGTTAGAGGGGGAGAGTTGGGAGAGGGGGAGAGTTGGAGTTAGAGGGGGAGTTAGAGGGGGAGTTAGAGGGGGAGAGTTGTAGAGAGAGGGGGAGAGTTGTAGAGAGAGGGGGAGAGTTGGAGTTAGAGGGGGAGTTAGAAGGGGAGAGTTGTAGAGAGAGGGGGAGAGTTGGAGGGAGGGGGGGAGAGTTAGAGAGAGAGGGGGAGAGTTGTAGAGAGAGGGGAAGAGTTGTAGAGAGAGGGGAAGAGTTGGAGAGAGAGGGGGAGAGTTGGAGTTAGAGGGGGAGTTGGAGGGGGAGAGTTGTAGAGAGAGGGGGAGAGTTGGAGTTAGAGGGGGAGTTAGAATGGGAGAGTTGTAGAGAGAGGGGGAGAGTTGGAGTTAAAGGGGGAGTTGGAGAGAGAGGGGGGAGTTGGAAAGAGAGGGGGGAGTTGGAAAGAGAGGGGGGAGTTGGAAAGAGAGGGAGAGTTGGAGAGGGGGGGTGAAGAGAGAGGGGGAGAGTTGTAGAGAGGGGGAGAGTTGGAGAGAGAGGGAGAGTGGAGGGGGAGAGTTGGAGAGAGAGGGAGAGTTGAGAGAGAGGGGGAGAGTTGTAGAGAGAGGGGGAGTGGAGAGAGAGGGGGATAGTTGTAGAGAGAGAGGTGGAGAGTTGTAGAGAGAGGGGGAGTGGAGAGAGAGAGGGGGAGAGTTGGAGAGAGAGGGGGAGAGTTGGAGAGAGAGGGGGAGAGTTGGAGAGAGAGGGAGAGTTGGAGAGAGAGGAGGGGGGAGAGTTGGAGAGAGAGGGGGAGAGTTGGAGAGAGAGAGTTGGAGAGATGGGGGGAGTTGGAGAGAGAGGGGGAGAGTTGGACAGCGGGAGTTGGAGAGATGGGGGGAGTTGGAGAGAGAGGGGGAGAGTTGGAGAGAGAGGGAGAGTGGAGAGAGAGGGAGAGTGGAGAGAGAGGGAGAGTGGAGAGAGAGGGAGAGTTGGAGAGAGAGGGGGAGAGTTGGAGAGAGAGGGAGAATTGTAGAAAGAGGGGGAGTGAAGAGAGAGGGGGAGAGTTGGAGAGAGTGGGAGTTAGAGAGAGAGGGGGAGAGTTGGAGAGAGAGGGGGAGAGTTGTAGTTAGAGGGGGAGAGTTGGAGAGAGGGGGAGAGTTGGGAGATGGGGAGAGTTGTAGAGAGAGGGGGAGAGTTGTAGAGAGAGGGGGAGAGTTGGAGTTAGAGGGGGAGAGTTGGACAGAGAGAGTTGGAGAGATGGGGGGAGTTGGAGAGAGAGGGGGAGAGTTGGACAGCGGGAGTTGGAGAGATGGGGGGAGTTGGAGAGAGAGGGGGAGAGTTGGAGAGAGAGGGAGAGTGGAGAGAGAGGGAGAGTGGAGAGAGAGGGAGAGTGGAGAGAGAGGGAGAGTTGGAGAGAGAGGGGGAGTGGAGAGAGAGGGGGAGAGTTGGAGAGAGAGGGAGAATTGTAGAAAGAGGGGGAGTGAAGAGAGAGGGGGAGAGTTGGAGAGAGTGGGAGTTAGAGAGAGAGGGGGAGAGTTGGAGAGAGGGGGAGAGTTGGAGAGAGAGGGGGAGTGGAGAGAGAGGGGGAGAGTTGGAGAGAGAGGGGGAGAGTTGTAGAGAGGGAGGGGGAGAGTTGTAGAGAGAGGGGGAGAGTTGGAGAGAGAGGGGGAGCGTTGTAGTTAGAGGGGGAGAGTTGGAGAGAGAGGGGGAGAGTTGTTGTTAGAGGGGGAGAGTTGGAGAGAGGGGGAGAGTTGGGAGATGGGGAGAGTTGTAGAGAGAGGGGGAGAGTTGTAGAGAGAGGGGGAGAGTTGGAGTTAGAGGGGGAGAGTTGTAGAGAGAGGGGGAGAGTTGGAGTTAGAGGGGGAGTTCGAAGGGGAGAGTTGTAGAGAGAGGGGGAGAGTTGGAATTAGAGGGGGAGTTGGAGAGGGAGAGTTGTAGAGAGAGGGGGAGAGTTGGAGTTAAAGGGGGAGTTGGAGGGGGAGAGTTGGAGTTAGAGGGGGAGTTAGAGGGGGAGAGTTGGAGTTAGAGGGGGAGTTAGAGGGGGAGAGTTGGAGTTAGAGGGGGAGAGTTGGAGTTAGAGGGGGGGAGTTGGAGTTAGAGGGGGGGAGTTAGAGGGGGAGTTAGAGTTAGAGGGGGGGAGTTAGAGGGGGGGAGTTGGAGTTAGAGGGGGAGTTAGAGGGGGAGAGTTGGAGTTAGAAGGGGAGTTAGAGGGGGAGAGTTGGAGTTAGAGGGGGAGTTAGAGGGGGAGAGTTGGAGTTAGAGGGGGAGTTAGAGGGGGAGTTAGAGGGGGAGTCAGAGTTAGATGGGGAGTTAGAGGGGGAGTTAGAGGGGGGGAGTTGGAGTTAGAGGGGGAGTTAGAGGGGGGGAGTTGGAGTTAGAGGGGGAGTTAGAGGGGGAGAGTTGGAGTTAGAAGGGGAGTTAGAGGGGGGGAGTTGGAGTTAGAGGGGGAGAGTTGGAGTTAGAGGGGGAGTTAGAGGGGGAGTTAGAGGGGGAGAGTTGGAGTTAGAGGGGGAGTTAGAGGGGGAGAGTTGGAGTTAGAGGGGGAGAGTTGGAGTTAGAGGGGGAGTTAGAGGGGGGGAGTTGGAGTTAGAGGGGGAGTTAGAGGGGGAGAGTTGGAGTTAGAGGGGGAGAGTTGGGAGAGGGGGAGAGTTGTAGAGAGAGGGGGAGAGTTGTAGAGAGAGGGGGAGAGTTGGGGGAGTTAGAAGGGGAGAGTTGTAGAGAGAGGGGGAGAGTTGGAGGGAGGGGGGGGGGAGTTAGAGAGAGAGGGGGAGAGTTGTAGAGAGAGGGGAAGAGTTGGAGAGAGTTGTAGAGAGAGGGGGAGAGTTGTAGAGAGAGGGGGAGAGTTGGGGGAGTTAGAAGGGGAGAGTTGTAGAGAGAGGGGGAGAGTTGGAGTTAGAGGGGGAGTTAGAAGGGGAGAGTTGTAGAGAGAGGGGGAGAGTTGGAGTTAGAGGGGGAGTTAGAGGTGGAGTTAGAGGGGGAGTTAGAGGTGGAGTTAGAGGGGGAGTTAGAGGTGGAGTTAGAGGGGGAGTTAGAGGTGGAGTTAGAGGGGGAGAGTTGGAGTTAGAGGGGGAGTTAGAGGTGGAGTTAGAGGGGGAGTTAGAGGTGGAGTTAGAGGGGGAGTTAGAGGTGGAGTTAGAGGGGGAGTTAGAGGTGGAGTTAGAGGGGGAGAGGGCCCTTCTGGCGAACATGTTTAGCTCTCTCATAAACATCTCATTTGATAAGAGTTAACAGCAGGACTTTATAACCCCACCCTTTGTGTATGCACACACGCACGTACACAGGAAAACACACACACATATGCGGGCATGCAACTACACGCGCGCGCACACACACACACGCAAACCACAGGCCACACACTACACAGGCTGGCTGCTTTGACACTTCCACGGACCACACACTGACTAACAGGCACACGCATGGGACCCTAGATCAGCCTTCTGACTAACACAGTCTGGGACCACACACACCACACACACGCATGCACACACACACTCAGCCTTCCGCGTGACAACAATGACACTGGAGCAGCGGCCTCACACCCACTGTGCCCTGATCTCCTGTGCATGGTGTGCTGTGTGGACGGCTGTGACGGCCACTAGATAATCTACACAGTAACAGGCATGCCACATCAACAGGGCTGCTGCTTTGCACACACTACATGCCAAAGCCAACTCAACTCAGTCCCACCTCAGCCTAGATCGCACCAGACTCACCAGAAGAGGAATGTCTGCGGCTTAGACACCATCAATCCCTCTAGGCTTTACAGTAACATACAGTTTAGCACTTATATGTCCAGTGTATTCATTTATATTATGCCATAATAACCATCCAAAGCGATTTACAGTCATGCGTGCATACATTTTATCGTATGGGTGTTCCCAGCGGGAATCGAACACACGATGGAAGACTAGAAGCTACCATTTGGAGCACTACATTGAAGTCGTTATTAGTATGCCCTTTATTTGTCAATTGGCCATCCCTGTCGATATCTAATCTGCTGTTTATTTGCATAGACACACCTTTGATGTGAACACAGATTGCTGGGTTCACACAAGAGAAATAGACAGAGAGGAGAGAACAGAGCAGGGGTAGGAGGGGAAGAGAAGTGAACAGGATATGTGGAGGGATGGAGGATGGAGGGATGGGTGAAGGGATGGATGGCGGGGTTGAGGATGGAGAGAGGGAGGTGGGATGGAGGGATGGGTGGAGGGAGGAAGATGGGATGGAGGGATATGGCAAAAATGCAGCGGTGACAAGTCTCATTGACAAGTCTCATTTTTAGCGTATTGCTTTTGATGCAATCTTGACACATTTGAGTATTTCATTACGCAGCTGAATTATTGACTCTTGTGTATAGCATTCCCCCAAAACAGCCACATTCATTATCAAATTGGCTGTGATTATTTAAATAAATGTAGATAGGCCTACAGTATTGCTGGGGGGGGAAAGTTAAGTCGGGAATACTTTCACTTAAATCGCTCTGATTTCAAATATTCAAATTTGCGGATGATCCCCTTTGATGATGATGTGCATCCTAAGGCAGCACGTAGCCTAGCCCTAAATAGCGTTGGGTCTGTAACCGAAAAGTCAAATCCCCGAGCTGGTTCAAATCCCTGAGCCGAATATGTGAAAAATCTGTTGATATGCCCTCGAGCATACCCTAATTGCTCCTGTAAGTAGCTCTGGATAAGAGCATCTGCTAAATTACTAAAAATGAAGGAAAAAAATGTCCGTTGGCATCGGGGTCAATGACAGTTGAAAAACATTTCCTGAGGTGATACAAATCATAGTTTTGAATTCACATAACTCTCAGGCGAAATTCAAGTAATGGTATGAGAAAAGGCACGGTGAAAAGTCGGATTTCCATCATAAAAAAAAAAAATATTCTTTCGGTTATGACACGCGCTTGCGCGCGCTATAAAGTCAGCTCCTTCTAGTGCCGAGAAAATGTGAGCTCTGTGCCCAAATCTCAACATATACGCAAACTTTAAACAAAATGAGATCTGGTGTGAATGAAAAAAAGTCTCAATTTTAAGAGCTGAGACAAATTCATGTTTCTTTCGGCTTGGCACAACTTTGTTGGACTGCTCTGTTTACTCAAACATACAAGAGACACGTTTAATGTAAAAGAGAAAATGGTCGATGATGACAATTGTAATAAAATAATGGTTCCATCCCACTGACTGGTGCCAACAAGAAAACTAATATTACTGATTTCTCTCTCTCTACTGTACTAGAATTGGCCTAAACGTTTTTGCCAGAGCTACTCCCCAAAGTGACATTTACTTGAGGAGACCTACTGGTTGTGGGCCAGGACGACCAAAGTCAGTCTCCGGGTAACTGGATACTTCATCGTGGATGCTGATCACTGTGTTTGGTCTCTTGATAATCTACGTATTTAGACCCTACTTGAGAATTTGGGAGCCAATAAGAATAGCTTTTAGTGTCATTTAAAACTATTGCCACGACTATTGCCTTTGACTTATTGATGGGAGCGACTGTTTACCATTTAGTCTGAAGCGCAGCATTACTTCAACCCCTGATCGCATGTTGCCCGTATTGATTGCAAGAGGAAACGTAGACCTTTAATTGTATTGGCAACATTTGCGTTTTAAGGTTGCTTCCTGACTTACTTGCCTGTTCGGTTGCCCGTGGCCTCCTACTGACGATGTCTCACAGAAGAAAAAAACGAGTATAATTGGTCTGCGCATGAGAGAGATGTGTAGACCTTAGGGAGAGGCCTGTTAAGGATAGGATCAGACGACCCCCTCTGTGAAAATGAGACAGACTAGCCTACCTCCACTGTCACTGATGCCGTGTGGGATTCATACCTTTGTTGTATAAAGTTCATTATCAGTCTATACGTCCATGCTCTTCTCATTGGTATTGGAGGTATAGCTGTTGAATTCGGTGAAAGTATGCTATGCCTAATACAGGATGAGATCGAAGTAGCTATGTGGAATATTATACAGGTAATAAAACATATATGCCCATACCATTACGTGTCTATTAGCCACTAATCAATCCATACATGATAAGATTTAAATCTAACAAATAGTATGCATGAATTTGTATTAACGCTAGAGTTTTAGGAATGACCTATACAGTTAGACAAGTGACGAAATGTTCTATTGGGTGAAGAGGAAACTGTTTAGGCTTCGGTAGCTGCTTCGCAGTCTAACTAGGTTGAGAAGAGCAAATTAGAAATGTGAAAATGATTCAGCCACCTTTTGAGGAACGGCAGATCAATAGAAAGTGTTTGTTTATTATTCAATAGCCTACCAACGCGTTTTGGCATATAGCTTTTAATTAGGATGATTAGAAGACACATGATCGTATTATTATAGGCCTAAAATATTATATTAATTAGAATACATTTAATTATATTTAATATAGGTTTAAAATAATATAGGCTAATGTCCAACAAGTGACAACAAAACTAATTCGCTACATAATGACTACAGAATTTGATGAATTCATTAGTTAATATGTATCTTTTCATTAACTCCATGAGTGGAAATTCACGTAATTCTAAATTAAAAACGTGTCTGTTAATTTATAACTCAACTGACACCTTTCAAAAGGTAATGGCTCAGTCATTCAGTCATTAAAAAGTTAAACAAGAGAGTTCTAAGAAAATGCTAATCATGACGTAGTTTCACAAAGTAGGCTACGTTGTGTGATTTTCCGAAGACAACAGTTAAGTCCAAATCTTCAATAAGGTTACATGTTAGTCAAAGTAAAAGACAACCTACATAAAGTAAAAGACAACCTACATAAGCGCACACACACACACAAATATAAAGAAATATGTTCCATTTTGGGACAAACACACGTTCGCGAGAGCAGCGCATGTCTCCTAACCTAGTCCTTTGGTGAATTGATAAATTATTCACTCAAACGATGATCTTTTCTGGGGCAAAAATATTCACCATATGAGTCACCATAAACACTATAAAACCTCATCTCAAAAGTAGGCCTAAAACTTTACTCAGGCTGTTATTCAAAACACAAAATACACTGGATACGTTAAAAAAAGAAGCACGTGCAACCCGGCCTATGCAGGAAAGTGAATTAATGATTTGTAATTTGAAAGCGTTTACTCGATGGAGACATAACAATATGGAAGAGTAACCTGTGGCATTACAGGGCCAAATCTACTCTAAACGATGTGTTTCTATTGATACATTCTCAGGAACACTGAACAACCTGGGTTTTAAACTAAATTAAATGCCAACGAGGGGCAGCACAGAAAGAAAATGGAATTTGTGTTTTACATAATCTATTTTTGACTGATAAATATCACCCCTTATAACAACCATGGAGTTTTCAAAATAACTGTTTTCACTTTGACAATGAAGAAGTATGCCGTTTCACCGGCTGAAAATGAGCACAATCCTACATGTAAAAAGTAGTCAAACATTAAAAAATAAGATATCTTGACCAGGTCGCAGTTGTAAATGAGAACTTGTTCTCAACTAGCCTCCCTGGTTAAATAAAGGTGAAATAAATGTTTTTTAAATTTAAAAAAGACCATGCATAGCTGGTGTATTCCTCGTTTTACCCTCGTCTACTATAGGGACATTCGTCTGACCTTTCTTATGCACGAGTCACATCAATCAGATGAAACCGAATGATAGGCTACTTGTCGGCATATGTGAAATCATTATTATAGAAATTGCTTGATAATCATGAATTGTTATAGTTAGTAATCATAGTATTATTTATCATTCGGCTATAGGCTAACATAATAATTGTCATCATATTATTACATTGGACTATTAATATAATAGGTTACTAATAATAATAATACTAATAATAATATATAATTAATTATAATAATAATAATCGTTTAGATCGTTTAGTCTGGTGATGAAATATGTGACCAAATAGATTGTTATATGGATTAAGTCGCCGAAAAACTCACCATAAACAACTTTGGGAGAATTGGAGATATGCTATAGATATCGTTATAGGCCTATTAATAATTCCATGAAAATTTGAAACCAATAGTTTAGCCTATCGATCATTTTAGCAATCTGATAACAAACCCCAGATTGGCTTTTTACACCTGAGCACAACACGTGATTTCTCTTTCTCATAATCGACTGCATTACTGCATAACACAGCTGCTGCTCATGTCTGGTCCGCAAATATATACAGCATAATGGCTTATTACAATTCATGTGAAATAGGTGGAAACGGTGAGGTTTGTGACTATGGAACACCTCTGACTTGTACTCACTGCTTATGGAGTGTCTGTACCTCTGCTGGCCGTTGAGGAGGCTCTGTCCATTGATTAAAAGTATTGAATCCAGGGTTGGGCTGCGTCGGATCAACGACGGGCGGAAATCGGCTAGGGTCGGTGGGCTGGACACAACTTCGTTCTCCGAGCGAGTCCGAGAGAAAGGGGAGGATGGGTGACAAGGGTAGACAATGTTGGCTTATTGTCTGTGTGAGAGAGTCTATGCCTCAGCGAGAGAGAGAGAAAGTCTGGTTTGGCACCAGACCAGTGCGTCGAGGAGGCTTGCTTGAGGGCTAAATCCTGCTGGAGCTCGAGCCGCTGCGTCTCGCGGCGCAGAGAACCTTGTCAATCCGCACAGCTGGAGTCGTTTGATCGCACGTCGTTTCAGTCGTCACGGGTTAGAGAAGGCCGAGGCACACATCTGCCCTCCTTTGAACTCGTGGCTGCTTCACCAGCGGGAACAAGGAAAACACAAAACGCATCATAACCAGGAAAATTGTAACAACAGGCAAAACAACCAAGTTCCTCAAACAAAAGAAAAATGGACCGAAATCACAGTGTCTGCGACACAGATAATGTCTGAACTGAAGAAAACTTGATATCCGCCAAACGGTTACAGTTTCGCGGAGAGCAATCTGATTGTGTCACGTTCAATCAGTCCCGTGTCAACCGGCGCGCTAACTGACAGGCTGGCTCATGGAAGAGGGAGGCGAGAGGCAGAGAGGCGTGGAGAGAGACGGAAGCGAGCGCAGGGGAGAGGGGAGGAGGCATCAAATGTAATTTGGCCTATTCCTTCCTTGGTGTCTTGCGTAAATCCAACTAATATAAAAGTCATAATATTTTGCACTTATTTGGCTTTTTCCTTTCAAACATCAGATTTGGCGAGACTGTGCGCCATTGCCATTCACATATATTTGATTTCTGATACAATGTGTGCCTGTGTCAGATACAAATTGTGTCATTACTGATAATTAACAACAATGAATAGTAAGCCTATCATCAGAGTAGATTGGTAGGCAGATGATATACAAAAGGGTGAGGTTTAAGTCCATGCTCAACAACGATATCAGTAGTCTAATAAACGTGGACTAAATAGCCGTCCCTGCTTCTGCCCGTCTGTTTTATTAGATGTCTTGTGTAAATACAACAGGAGTGCACTGTCAGGTGAAACCAGTTAATAATAAACCACATTCTTGATAGACAGGCAGATGTCACTGGCTTTTAATACATAATGAGGCCAGATTGTTTTGTGTGGACCTCTCGTTGAGGTCCTTATGTCAGGACGACCTCTGCGCTCTATGTAAAACGAGAGAGCCACACGAAACAGTCTGTCCTAAATATTTGATAAGCTCTGTTTTATTTTTGTTGCAGGCTCTGATATGTTTAAGGTCACTTTCAATAGCACACGGTGTGATGGTTATGAAAAACGTATATGCCACTTCATGGTTGGCAGCCTGGCACAATGGAAGGGTTAACTTTGCTGTCTGCCTTTACTTTCTGTCTCATTGCCCACCTTGGAACACACTGATTGAATAAACGTTGTTTCCACGTAATTTGAACCAACGTGGAATAGACCTTGAATTGACATCTGTGTCCAGTGGGTCAAGACTCAAATCCTTCAGATTAAATTGGATATTAGATGTATTTTAAAGAATACTATAATGTGTTGGCCACAGGAGCATGCATCCACAACAAACAAACCAAAAAATAGATATCGTTTTGGTGTTAATTAACACAGTCAAAGCCTTGGAACATTTGATGACTGGGAAATGCCCATTTACCTGCAACCGACCCCAAAACCTCAGAAATACAGTGTGAAACATCACATTGATGGGCATCAGTACATGTGAGGACCGGCCACACGACGCTACTTATGCCTTCGAGACGCATAGTTTAGCCTCCTGAATAACTGACGCAACAAGCAGGAGGGGGTCCCGGGCCTCCACGTGCGTGCCTGCGCGCGGGTCATATAGAGAGAGGGTGGGCAATATGTAGGAGATACAGTGGCGCATGCAGCAATATTTCATGCACGTCTCAAACGATACTTTTGGTCATTCTATTCATGTTTGCAGTGTTTTGTTAGGCATGATATAGCCTAACAATTGCCATTTGCTTTAATAAGGAATCCACGGAACAGTCTCTGGAGATGATAAATGTTGTAAAAACACTTGGATCATATTTGTTTTTTAATTGGAGGCCCATTGGTAGCAAACATCACGATGTCCAATCTCAGACAAACCCGATCAAATAATCGTCTCGAGAATGTCGAGAATGAACGCAAGACTGATATAACTTGATTTAAAGTGCCAGAGAGGGCACATTGGAATCGTGTCGTTTTTCGGTCACAGTGTTAACAACGCTCTTTGCCAACTCAAATTGTTAACGACACCCTTTGTCAAAAACTCTCCAATAGTCACATCAATAAAACTCTATACATGTTTCAATTTAATATATACCAGTATAGGCTAGAAGTGAGTGCGGCCGCAGAACCTTACCTGGTTTGGAACACCGTAATGAAGGTTCAATAACAGCTCGAAAAGGTCGACAACTGGCGGTTTGGAACCGTTCTGCTGATCGCAGTGTTCTGGGTGCAGAATACACGAGATGCGCGCTGCGGTTCGTGAGAGGGGACAGTGGCGGAACGCCGGTCAATGCGCGTAGCTCATTCGTCAATAATATTAAATATGATAATGATGTAGCAGTGCGTGGGCGAGAGACCAGCGTCTGGTCTGTGCATAAAGGTTTCTCAAATCGATTCTTGGAACGAACAACATTTTTTGGCCAGACAATATCTTATAATTGATTTGTAAAAGTATTATAAACCAATTAATCAACATATGTCTTTGGGGGAGGGATACATATGCTGCAGGTAGCCTGGAGGTTAGAGCATTGGACTAGTAACCGAAAGGTTGCAAGATCGAATCCCCGAGCTGACAAGGTAAAAATCTGTCGTTCTGCCCCTGCCCCAGGTAAACCGACTGTTCCTAGGCTGTCATTGAAAATAAGAATTTGTTCTTAACCTTAACCTTGTTCTTGCCTAGTTAAATAAATGTTTTAAAAAATGCCATGCTATTGAAATGTGTGTGCGTGCGCTAACGAGTTGTACGCTGCACGCCATGTGCACATTTTTGCTTTGGCATTATACATTTGACATAGTCTTCACAATTCATGCGTTGCGTCACAACAAAATTAATCATGCTACACGTGAGCAACTTCTTCGGTGGTTTAATACTGGTAGGCCTACGGCACTGAAAAGCAAGCGACACACAAGTTGAAAAAAATCCAACGCCTGTGACACACTGCACGCAGTGCCACACCACTGTCTGACAGATGAGTCGCAGCAATGTGGAGTGCCGGAAGGCATAGGCCTACACTTCTACACAACCGGTGTACACAACCGGTGTGCACAACCGGTGTGCACGAAGCGTAAGTGGTAAAGGGGTGGTATAATTAAAATATCTAACACGTGCGTAAAATGCCTGGTTCATTTTCTAAAGTGATCTTTAAAATATATATTTTTCTCAATGAGAACATTTTGGGTCGTGAAATGCCCAACCTCAGTTTATATAAAGAACCGGTGGTGTTTTAAAGATGGCCCTAAAGCTAGACTGTGGCCGACGTGACCTCGGCAAATATGTAATTTGTTAAACCAATGGTTTTAACTTAACCTAAAAATATCCCCTTTTCAAATCGAAAATTATAGGTAGTCTTCATTTATACGTGAAAACGAGACGTGTAAATGGACGTGTTTGTGGCTCCTGGCAGAATGGCCTTGGCTCGACGTATCACTTTTACAAAGCAATCTGTGTGGATTTTGTCAAATGGATACAAATTATTTATGCGCCACTAAACTATAGAGACACGTAATTTAAAATGTCTAGAAGAACAGGCAATCAAAACGCCAATGTCCTTACAAGTGAAATAAATAAGTGTTATCGAAAATACTTGGAATGAAGTTCGAATTTAAGGGGTATAAAATGTGATAAAATGTTATCTATTATCCTCAAATATGATTATTGATAGCCTATAGGCCTACTATTTTTATAAATATATTGCTATTTTTGTCTGACACGGAATATGTCTTATTATTTACACTACATATTTGAATATTACAAAATAAGTATTTGGCTGCCTATTAAACGATAACCGTCGTATTAGTTTAATTGCTATACGCAAAGCGCTTGTCATTCAACCTGGCTACTGGATGTAGCCTATTACAAAGCTGCTTGCACGCATTTATTTCAACGCTTCACTTAAAGGCAGATGAAATGAAATAGACGCATTTTTTTAATCCTGTGGTATTTTTCAAATAAATGTTTTGATAACTTGATGTGCATTTCACCTCCTCGTGCAAAGCAGCTATTCCTTGTCTATTCGGGTCTTTTTAAATAATTGAACACTGCTTAGTGACTCCTTTGCATCTCTCCTGCACTTACTCCACTTCACTGTTTTCCATTTCTTGGGAAACTGGTTATCTAAAATAATACGTCTGTTCAAAGGCAGTAGTAGCAGTGAGTCTTGCGCATGAGCTCAAACAAGCGTGAAACTTCAGAATGCCGTGAAACAATGAAAAATTTATCTCGACAATAGCCCCAATAGAAAACAACCCGAAATAAGCCTTTACATTATTTAAATCATGAAATATCCCTAAAGCTTTTGTAAAACATGACAGTAATTATGAAGCAGTTAGAACAATTGCGCACACAGCATCCCCAGGTAAGTTGAAACAGGTCTGTCTAGATTTGGGGGGGCCGAGACAAACAGACCCACAAAAAGCGTCGATTTAATTAAATTGGGATACGAAGGGAGCGGGATTTCTGATGGAAGGTCTAAATTCAACGAATGACCAGGCTCCAACGAGCCTCTTGTACTGGCTGAGTAGGCTAGGCTAGTCACTGGATGATACAGTATCTAGATTCTAAGCCCCTCGGAGCCCACTGCGTCACTACAGCCCCAAAATAAGAATAACAGTCTGTTATTTACTTCCCATCGAAGCCCATGCTGGGATTTGATAGGAAATCATCTGGTGATTTGACGCAGACCTCCGGCACAAAGCAAACTTAAATTCAAGAAGTCAGCAGAATAACTTTAAGAAAAATGCATCTGGAATATGTCAGCCATGATGCCGAATTAATACCACCGTTATGACTGTGTTGTGTGTGTAGCTTGGGCAATTGGGGAAGCCTCTATGCTACAGGACAACAACACAGGGGAATGAAAAAGTGTAACCAAAATGTAAATTTAAAATCATTTCAGAGACTACTTTCAAATAGCCAGGGGTTCCCAAACTTTTTTACTCGGCCCCCTGCCAGCATTGGGGAACATCCCGCACCACGTGCATTCAACTATTACAACTTTCAAGAGTAAGTTTAAAGCCAGACTGAGTTCATTAAAAAAAAAATATATATATATATATTATTATTATTTATTTGTTTTTGGGGGGGCGCGACCCACGTTTGGGAACCACTGGCCTAGGCTACCGGTTCATCTGGTTTTCATTGGTCTCATTTGCTCAGTAAATATTGCGTGACAAAACGATAGAAGAAAACCTGCCACTTCATGTAGAAATAGCACCACTGTGTGGAGGTCTACGGAATAGCAACATAATGGATTCCACAAGTTCTGGAAATAAAAATATAAAAAATATAGAAATAATTTCTGCATAGAATATATGCTATTCCCTATTCCCAAACGAAAACTTGATATTGACTTTTCTTGGAGGTGGAATAATAAATAGGCCTACTGTTTCTGTCTAACACACAAACAAATAAAATACTACTATTTTTTGTTGTGATATTTAGCCTATCAATTATTAGGCATATATAATACATGCATTTACTATATATATATAGTATAGTAAATATATATAGTACCAGTCAAAAGTTTGGACACACCTACTAATTCAAGGGTTTTTCTTTATTTTTCACTATTTTCTACATTGTAGAATAATAGTGAAGACATCACAACTATGAAATAACACATATGGATTCATGTAGTAACCAAAAAGTGTTAAACAAATCAAAATATATTTTCTATTTTGGATTCTTCAAAGTAGCCACCCTTTGCCTTGATGACAGCTTTGCACATTCTTGGCATTCTCTAAACCAGCTTCACCTGGAATGCTTTTCCAACAGTCTTGAAGGAGTTCCCACATATGCTGAGCACTTGTTGGCTGCTTTTCCTTCACTCTGCGGTCCAATTCATCCCAAACCATCTCAATTGGGTTGAGGTTGGGTGATTGTGGAGGCCAAGTCATCTGACGCAGCACTCCATCACTCTCCTTCTTGGTCAAATTGCACTTACACAGTATGTTTTCAGTCATTGTCCTGTTGAAAAACAAATGATAGTCCCACTAAGCGCAAACCAGATGGGATGGTGTATCGCTGCAGAATGCTGTGGTAGCCATGCTGGTTAAGTGTGCCTTGAATTCTAAATAAATCACAGACAGTCTCCCCAGCAAATGAGCCCCACACCATCACACCTCCTCCTCCATGCTTCACGGTGGGAACCACACATGCAGAGATTATCCGTTCACCTACTCTGCGTCTCACAAAGACACAGCGGTTGGAACCAAAGATCTCAAATTTGGACTCATCAGACTAAAGGACAGATTTCCACCAGTCTAATGTCCATTGCTCGTGTTTCTTGGCCCAAGCAAGTCTCTTCTTCTTATTGGTGTCCTTTAGTAGTGGTTTCTTTGCAGCAATTCGACCATGAAGGCCTGATTCACGCAGTCTCCTCTGAACAGTTGATGTTGAGATGTGTCTGTTACTTGAACTCTGTGAAACATGCAATCTGCTGCAATCTGAGGTGCAGCTAACTCTAATGAATTTATCCTCTGCAGCAGAGGTAACTCTGGGTCTTAATTGCTGTGGTGGTCGTCATGAGAGACAGTTTCATCATAAGGCTTGATGTTTTTTTGCGACTGCACTTGAAGAAACTTTGAAAGTTCTTGACATTTTCCGGATTGACTGACCTTCATGTCTTAAAGTAATGATGGACTGTCATTTATCTTTGCTTATTTGAGTTGTTCTTGCCATAACATGGACTTGGTCTTTTACCAAATGTGGCTACCTTCTGTATACCACCCCTACCTTGTCACAAAACAAGTGATTGGTTCAAATGCATTAAGAAGGAAAGAAAATCCACAAATGTACTTTTAACAAGCCACACCTGTTAATTGAAATGCATTCTAGGTGACTACCGCATGAAGCTGGTTGAGAGAATGCCAAGAGTGTGCAAAGCTGTCATCAATGCAAAGGGTGGCTACTTTGAAGAACCTCAAATAAAAAAATAGTTTTGATTTGTTTAACACTTGTTTGGTTATTACATGATTCCATATATGTTATTTCATAGTTTTGATATCTTCACTATTATTCTACAATGTAGAAAATAGTAAAAATGAGTAGGTGTGTCCAAATTTTTGACTGGTACTGTATGTATGCAGGTTATTTCAAACAGTTATAACCAATAAACGAAGGCAAAATCTGGCTTACAGTGCATTTGGAAAGTATTCAGATCCCTTGACTTTTTCACATTTTGTTACATTACAGCCTTATTCTAAAATGGATTCAATAGATTTTTTTTCATCATCAATCTACACACAATACCCCATAATTACAAAGCAAAAAAATTGTTTTTAGAAATGTTTGCAAATGTATAAAACACAAACAACTGAAATATGACATTTACATAAGTATTCAGACTCTTTGCTTGGAGACTCGAAATTGAGCTCAGGTGCATCCTCTTTCCATTGATCATCCTTGAGAAGTTTCTACAACTTGATTGGAGTCCACCTGTGGGAAATTCAATTGATTGGACATGATTTGGAAAGGCACACACCTGTCTATATAAGGTCTCACAGTTGAAATTGAATGTCAGAGCAAAATCCAAGCCATGAGGTCAAAGGAATTGTCCGTAGAGCTCCGAGACAGGATTGTGTCAAGGCACAGTTCTGGGGAAGCGTACCAAAACATTTCTGCAGCATTGAAGGTCCCCAAGAACACAGTGGCCTCCATCATTCTTAACTGGAAGAAGTTTGGAACCACCAAGACTCTTCCTAGAGCTGGCCACCCGGCCAAACTGATCAATCGGGGGAGAAGGGCCTTGGTCAGGGAGGTGATCAAGAACCCAATGGTCACTCTGACAGAGCTCCAGAGTTCCTCTGTGGAGATGGGAAAACCTTCCAGAAGGACAACCATCTCTGCAGCACTCCACCAATCAGGCCTTTATGGTAGAGTGGCCAGACTGAAGCCACTCCTCAGTAAAAGGCACATGACAGCCCACTTGGAGTTTGCCAAAAGGCACATAAAGGACTCTCAGACCATGAGAAATAAGATTCTCTGGTCTGATGAAACCAAGAATGAACTCTTTGGCCTGAATGGCAAGTGTCACGTCTGGAGGAAACCTGGCACCATCCCTACGGTGAAGCATGGTGGTGGCAGCATCATGCTGTGAGGATGTTTTTCAGCGGCAGGGACTGGGAGACTAGTTAGGATCGAGGGAAAGATGAACGGAGCAAAGTACATGATGGAAAACTGCTCCAGGGCGCTCAGGACCTCAGACTGGGGCGAAGGTTTACCTTCCATCAGGACAACGACCCTAAGCACACAGCCAAGACAATGCAAGAGTGGCTTTTGGACAAGTCTCTGAATGTCCTTGAGTGGCCCAGCCAGAGACCGGACTTGAACCTGATCGAACATCTCTGGAGAGACTTGAAAATAGCTGTGCAGCGACGCTCCCCATCCAACCTGACAGAGCTTGAGAGGATCTGCAGAGAAGAATTGGAGAAACTCCCCAAATACAGGTGTGCCAAGCTTGTAGCGTCATACCCAAGAAGACTTGAGGCTGCAATCGCTGTGAAAGGTGCTTCAACAAAGTACTGAGTAAAGGGTCTGAATTCTTAAGTAAATGTGATATTTCATATTTTTTTTAAATGTATATTTTCCAAAATATCTACAACTTGTTTTTGCTTTGTCATTATGGGGTATTGTGTGTAGATTGATGAGGGGGGGGGGAAACAATTTAATAAATTTTAGAATAAGGCTGTAATGTAACAAAATGTGGATAAGTCAAGGGTTGTGAATACTTAACGAATGCACTGTATATGACAGGTTTTAAACCAAAACGATAAACCTATAGTTAATGGGGTTTTTCAAACTTTAACGATAAATAATGTAATGGTCCACTGGCCAAAGTATAAGCCATGGTGTGGCCAGAGAACTGTGCCCGAAGCCACAGGCCAAGGCCCTCTGTGAAACCTTTACTGGCGAATTCAAATCGTCGGGTGCCACGGCAGCACCGCTCCATGCTGTCACAAACACCAACGTGGTAATTTACTATAAGTTGCATCTGTGACCACACATTCCTTTAACATGGTGGAATTTGAAGGAGTATATTCTCAGTGCTAAGACGTGATACCGAGAGCAAAGGCAAATAGGCTAGTAAAAAAAGCAATAGCCTAATATTTATAATAATTTAATTAACCTATAGATAATAACATCAACCACAACTAAATTATATAGGACTATTAATAGTCATAATAATAGTAACAATAATTATAATAAAATAATTCCTGGAAAAATAGTCTTATTTTAATTCACGTAAAATGTCTCATTATTCAGTAAAAGGTCTAAGCAATGTAAACCTTCGCTTTAACGAAAATGCTCAATGAACCATGGCTTAAATCACCTATAATTAGAGAGGAAGGAGACTAACGCGAAATGAATGGCTGACGTTAAAACAGAAAACAGACAATTAAACAAAATCTAACAAAAATAAATAGCCTACATATTTTGCAGAACACCGATTTCTTTCACCAGATTCGTCACCTACGTCAATTCATCTTAATTAATGTAGATATATAAGGACATGTCATGGCTACGATTCAAGTTGGGGGTAGGAACGCACACATCTTTACAGTATCACTTGTGGTCACACAATTCTTGGCCTCTATATTTGCACAACATAGTCCTTTTGGTGGCTTGTCGACAGATATGATCAATTCATAAACATTGTATTCAAATCCATTGCCAATCTTGTTCAACACCGATTATAGCCCATCTAACACCATCCACAAAAATAAATAGTGTAGACCAGTAGTAGCCTATGTATGTAGTCTTCACCCGAAGAATATTACGAAATCTTTCTATCTTAAACTACCAAAATATAAAGGCCACAGCTCGACAATATCAAACAACTCAAACTATCGGTTGGCGCACGAGTGAACCTTACAGTGCAACTTAATGTTCTGGTTCAAGTGATCCGCGAGGTTTTGAGTGAATTTGAGGCGCGTCTAATGGCTTGTTTTTAAAGGATGTATCTCGTTGCCGGTTAGGATTAATGTGTCTTTTAATCGACATTCTAAGAGACGGAGCGGCAGTTGGAGCGCACCTTCAGCCCCAGTCTAAATTGCTTCCATACAGAGGTCATGACTCAGAGTCCATTATTGCCCCGAATAATTTTTGTTCGCTAATCGCCCTGTGCGCTACAGCGCTGCTGTCAGTAGGATTACATGAGCTACTCGTGACTGTATAGGCCTATTAATAGTAAAGATGGTCGATAACATCCCAAATGTTCTGTTTACTCAGCAGGTAGGACTACCGTATGTGTCTATTATTATTATTATTATTAGCCTATTATTATAATTATTATCACTAATATGCTATTAGTATCACTATTATTATTATAATATTTGGCAAAGCAATTTAGTAACTTCACAGACAATATTAAAATTAAATCAGTCGTGCATTTTCAAGAAAAAAACGTATATGCGTATGAAAGAAAGACAAATGATGTGTTCGTATTCCCTTTGTGCATGTTCGATAGCCTATTTACGTTTTGGTTCAGCTATTCATTGTGAAAAAGGTTGAAGGATGGCAGCCTAACATAAAGCCCATATAGGATACATTAAAAACGTCAGCAAGGTATGCTGGAATCAGTTTTACTGTGCAGTAGGCCTAAAATGAAAAATCCTATCCGGAAATATGCACTTTGATACTCACTTCAATATCACAATACTTTAGATAATATGAACCCTGAGCAAACTCAAGAAGTTTTAACTTTTCGTGCAAATTGCGTTTATCAAGAAAAACAGTAATCTTCTTATACCTGTTTCGAAATTGAGTCCTTGGGAGCTATGACATGCAACAAAGAGGATTGTTTTTCCTTAAGCTAAATGCCATGAACCTGGCACCCTCGTCGCCTTTTTTTCTCTGAATACGTTTTTACCTGAAATAAAATCCGTCTGACCTAAGACGCAGAGAGAGAGAGTTAGGGAGGGAGAACGCGAGTTGTTATCGGCAGCACTCTGCACTGTGTCATTGGGCAGAAATATTTGACAGTTGGAATGATCTGTAAATACTTCATTAAACTGTATATGAGTTAGACTACCCCTTGTGCCTCATGGTCCACTTCTGGTAAGATTTACAAATGATAACATAAACACACACCCCCCAAAAAATCTATTCGTGTTTGAAAGAGGTGGAGGTAGGAGGGGCTCGCGAGCTTCCAGAATTCGATTGGCCCACTTAAATTAAGAACAAACAGCGGAGGTCAAGTAATGATGGATGGAGCGCGTGCACAATGTTTGGGCCAGGAATAATTTGACCGCTACATGGATTGTCCTCCAGAAGGACACCATGCCAGATGTGCATTATTGTCAATAATTTTACAGCATTTTTCATATCACTTCCTATGGGATGTATGAAAAGCCTTTACTGGAAATCAAGAGGAGAAATCATGGAATATCAGACTGGGCAAAGCTCTATTCTTGAACATCTAGAAATTGAGACAAACAATTATCCAAATGGGCAACTGAGTGACTTAGTCATCTTGATGAGCATGTTATAGCTCAATGAAGGACTCAACAGGTAGTTTATTATGCACATTATAAACTGGGTGGTTCGAGCCCTGAATGTTGATTGGCTGACAGCCATGGTATATCAGACCATATACCATGGGTATGACAAAACATTTATTTTTACTGCTCTAATTACATTGGTAACAAGTTGATAATAGCAATAAGGCACCTCGGGGGTTTGTGGTATATGTCCAATATACCACGGCATGAGGGCTGTATCCAGGCACTTCGTGTTGCGTCATACATAAGAACAGCCCTCATGCCTTATTGCTTAATTATGGAATGGTGTTTGCTTGACATTTTAATATCTGAAATAAGTTAGCGGTCTTTAATGGGTGTTGACAATACAGGGCAGGCACCAGAGAGAGGGTGAGTGAGTACCTGCCAGACCAGGGGCACAACAGCAAAATGACAGGTCCACTGGTTGTTGAGGGTATAGGGTGTATAGATATTGAAACAGGATGTATGGCTACAAGTCTAACTCCATTTCCATCCCGTCTCTTTAACCTACAGTTAGATTAAAGCACCGGGGAGGTGTAGCTCAGCTGAAAACACTGTTTTTCCAACACCGATGTCACACACTTACCCTCTGACCCAACGCTTAAAAGGGGACGTCAAGCTCAGGCATATGGTTAGAGCACATGGAAACAGATATGGTTGAATACTATCCCTATATTCAACCTAGGTACAACTATTCATGTGAGTAAGGAGGTAGATAGGCAAGAAAGAGAGAAGGAGAGAGAGAGAGGGGGGAGAGAGAGAGGTGGGGAGAGAGAGGAAAGAGAGAGAGAACGAGCGAGAGAGGGGAGAGAGAGTTGGGGAAAGAGAGGGAAGAGAGAGAGAGGAAGAGAGAGAAAGAGAGGGCGAGAGAGAGAGGGAGAGAGGGGAGAGAGAGAGAGAGAGAAAGAAGGAGAGAGGGGAGAGAGAGAAGGGGAGAGAGAAGGAAATCTTATCTGTTCATCAATGAAGGAGGGGCTGGGGGGGTGACCATTTTATAGCTACTGATGCTGCAGCCATTTGAGAGTCGTCAAAGGCAAGCTGATAGGGTTTGAAGTCCACCTCACTAAGTCAAGGAGACAGAACAACAAACACATTTCTAACTAATCAACACACAGGTCCAACATCAAACATATACACTGATGTACGATCGCACATGCACATGCACGCACACGCACATTTATCGCTGCACCCATCAATATTGGTGGCCTTGACTCTGAGCTCACATGGGTATCTCTCACCAATGAGCACTCAGGAAGGAAGCCTTGAATTCTGGGAAAATAAACTTCATGCTCAGCATTTACATCACACTACATTGTTTTGGTGTGAAGTTCGGTTGCCCTGATGCATGTAGATGTTGAAGTCTTCTTACCATGAGTTTCATCAGACCCTGGGGTCTTGTGGTTTCGCAAGGTCCTTTCCCAATCAGTGTGTCACTGTCTCAGCCGTCCCCCAGTGTTTCCGTCTCAAATGCATCTGAAGCGCTTTTCCGAACCCGGACATGAGAATGGCTTTGTGGGTAAGACAATAGACAGTTTCTCTTCGTGAATCCCTTAGTGGGCGGAGCTAGCTGCATGAAGAATGTCAATCATTGACTGACAGACACCAATGAGGAAGCTTTAAATCTCCCAGGTAAATCCCTTTGATTTGCTAAAAAACTAAAAGCTACAAAAAGCAGTTAATCATTGAAAGCCCTAGTGAAAGACATTTAATGTCCCAAAGATGAAGGGAACAAATACCTTGGTCCGAGCGTCCGACACATGAACAGAAACTTCAGGATGGGTTGGAGATTCAACCATTCAGGTAACACAGATTTCAGTTCCACACAAGGGATTTCAATGTTTCTTATTGAGCGTTTCTGTGTGTGCGTATACTTGTGTGTGTTTGTGTACGTGTGTGTGCTGCAGCTTTCCCTGTGTGGCAATGTTGGTGTGATACTGATCTATTCCTTGGTGAGGAGAGGCCAGGGTTTAGAGGCCAGAGCAGTGCTGTGATATCCTATTTGTTATTGCTATGCTGCCCTTGGACAGGTTAACACAGCACTACATCAACCCCTTCCTTTGAGTTTGACAGTATGGTAGTACTACCACCTCCCCCCACCGCCTTATCCATCAATCCATCTATCCATTCTTCAAAAGCCCTCTGTGGTCCTGCTAACATGGAACATATTGAGGGCCGTGTAGTGCCCAGGCCAGGAAGAAGCAGACGGCATCCGAAGTGCACCCCTATTCCCTACATTGAACTGATAGGGTTCTGGTCAAAAGTAGTGCTCTATGTAAGGAATAGGGTGTCATTTGGTGATGGCTTTGGTGGTGGCTTTATAACTGCTAATCACAAACAGATATATTCATCAGACCTCAGCCCCTCACCACCACACTACAACAACCACCTGCAGCACCACCACCACCAATACTACCCACACCCACACCAACAACACTACAACCACCACCACCACTACCACTAAAACAACTACCACCAACAATACTACTAGACCACCAGCAGCAATACTACTACCACCACCACCACAAGCACTATTAATACCACCATTACTTCCACTACCACCACCATTACTTCAACCACTACCAATACTGCAACTACCACCACCACCACCATCACTACTACCACCACAACAGCTACTAACACCACTACTACTACGACCATCACTACCACCACTACAACCACCACAACTACCACAACCACAACCACCACTACCACCACAACCAATACTAATACCACCACTATCACTACCTCCACTACAACTACCACCACTACCACCACCATTACCACCACCACTACCACAATCATTACTACCACCACAATTACCACCACCACTACCACAAAACCACCATTACCACCACCACTACCACTACCACAACCACCACTACAACTACCACAACTAACAACCCACCACTACCATCATGACCACCATTACTACCACCATTACCACTACCACCAATACTACCACCACCACGACTACCACCATTACCACTACCACCACTATCACTACCACTACTAAAACCACCACAACTACCACTACCACTACTATCACCACCAGCAATTCTACAACCACCACAACCAGCACCACCAATTCCACAACCACTACTACTACCACCACCACTACTACTACAGCCACCACAACCAACACCAATACCACAAAATAACTACTACCACCACCACCATAACTACCAGTACCACCATCACCACCACCACTATCACTACCTCCACTACAACTACCACCGCTACCACCACCGCTACCACCATCACCACCACCGCTACCACCATCACCACCATTACTACCACCACCACCACTACCACCATTACCACTACCACCAATACTACCACCACCACCACAACTACCACTATCATCACTACCACTACTAACACCACAACTATAACCACCACTACCACTACTTTCACCACCAGCAATTCTACAACCACCACCACCACTACCACAACTAGCACCACCAATTCCACAACCACCACCACCACTACTACCAGCCACCCCGAACAACACAACCACCATCACCACTACTACCACCATCACCACCATTACTACCACCAGCAACCCTAAAACTACTTACACCACCGCTACCACCACCACCACTACAACTACCACCACCACCAGCAGAAATACTACTACCACCACCACTACTCTAACCACCACTACCACAACCACCACTACCACAACCAGCACCACCACTTCCACTACCACCACCACTACTCTAAACACCACTACAACTCTAACCACCGCTACCACCACCACCACCACTACAACCACCACCACTACTACTCTAACCACCACTACCACCACTACAACCACCACAACCAGCACTACTACTACCAGCACTACTACTAACACCACCACTATTACTACTACCACCATTACTTCCACCACCACCACTACTACTACCACCATTATTTCCACCACCACCACTACCACCACCACAACCACTACTACCTCTACCATCACTACCACTACTAAAACCACCACAACTACAATCACCACAACTACCACCACCAATTCCACAACCACCACCACTACTACTACCACCACCCTGAACAACACAGCCACCATCACCACTACTACCACTATCACCACTATTACTACCACCAGCAGCACTAAAACTACTTACACCACTACTACCACCACCACCACTACCACCACCAGAAGCAATACTACTACCACTACCACCACCACCACTACCACCACCACTACTCTAACCACCACTACCACAACCACCACCACCACCACCACCACCACAACCAGCACTACTACTACCAGCATTACTACTAACACCACCACCACTACCACTACCACTACTCTAACCACCACTACCACTACTCTAACCACCACTACCACAACCACCACCACCACCACCACCACCACAACCACTACCACCACCACAACCAGCACTACTACTACCAGCATTACTACTAACACCACCACTACTACTACTACCACCATTACTTCCACCACCATCACTACTAGTACCACCACCAACACTACTACTACCACAATTATTTCCACCACCACCACTACTACTACCACCACCACCACAACTACCACCACCACCACCACTACTACTAACACCACTACCACAAAAACACCACTACTACCACCACCATCATAACTACCACGACCACCAGTACCACCATCACCACTACCACGACCTCCACTACCACGACCTCCACTACCACTACCACCACCACCACTACCACCACCACTACTCTAACCACCACTACCACAACCACCACCACCACCACCACCACCACAACCAGCACTACTACTACCAGCATTACTACTAACACCACCACCACTACCACTACTCTAACCACCACTACCACTACTCTAACCACCACTACCACAACCACCACCACCACCACCACCACCACAACCACTACCACCACCACAACCAGCACTACTACTACCAGCATTACTACTAACACCACCACTACTACTACTACCACCATTACTTCCACCACCATCACTACTAGTACCACCACCAACACTACTACTACCACAATTATTTCCACCACCACCACTACTACTACCACCACCACCACAACTACCACCACCACCACCACTACTACTAACACCACTACCACAAAAACACCACTACTACCACCACCAGCATAACTACCACGACCACCAGTACCACCATCACCACTACCATGACCTCCACTACTACTACCACCAGCACCACAACCACCAGTACCACCACCACCACTACCACCACCACCACTACCACCACCATTACTTCAACCACCACACCAACCACTACCACTACTACCACCACAATTACCACAACCACCACTACTTCCACCACCACCACTAATACCACCACCACCACTACTACCACTACCACAAAAAACACCACTACTACACCACCATAATAACTACCACGACCACCATTACCACCACCACCACAACAACCACAACAATTACCACCACCAATACCACCACAACTACCACCACTACCACGACCACCACTACTACAACCATCACCACCATTACTACCACCCCCACCACTAACACTACTACCACCATTACCACTACCACCAATACTACCACCACGACCACCACCACTACTACTAACACCACTATCACAACCAAAACCACTACCACAAAAACCACCACTACTACCACCACCACCACCACCACCACCACCACTACTACCACCACCATCATAACTTCAATGACCACCACTACTACCATCAGCACCACTACCACAATACCACCACCACTATCACAACCTACACTACAACTACAACCACCACTACCATGATCACCACCATTACTATCACCACCACTACCATCATCACCACCGTTACTACCACCACCACCACTACTACATCATTACCACTACCAGCAATACTACCACCACCACCACTACTACTACAGCCACCACAACCAACACCAATACCACACAAAAAACACTACTACCACCACCACCATAACTACCAGTACCACCATCACCACCACCACTATCACTACCTCCACTACAACTACCACCGCTACCACCACTACCACCACCGCTACCACCATCACCACCACCGCTACCACCATCACCACCATTACTACCACCACCACCACTACCACTACTACCACCATTACCACTACTACCACCACCACAACTACCACTATCATCACTACCACTACTAAAACCACCACCACCACAACTATAACCACCACTACCACTACTTTCACCACCAGCAATTCTACAACCACCACCACCACTACCACAACTAGCACCACCAATTCCACAACCACCACCACCACTACTACCAGCCAACCCGAACAACACAACACAACACAACCACCATCACCACTACTACCACCATCACCACCATTACTACCACCAGCAACCCTAAAACTACTTACACCACCGCTACCACCACCACCACTACAACCACCACCACCACCAGCAGCAATACTACTACCACCACCACTACTCTAACCACCGCTACCACCACCACCACTACTCTAACCACCACTACCACAACCACCACTACCACAACCACCACTTCCACTACCACCACCACTACTCTAACCACCACTGCAACTCTAACCACCGCTACCACCACCACCACTACAACTACCACCACTACTCTAACCACCACCACTACCACCACCACCACCACCACCACCACAACCAGCACTACTCTAACCACCACAACTACCACCACCACCACTACTCTAACCACCACTACCACCACCACCACAACCAGCACTACTACTACCAGCACTACTACTAACACCACCACTATTACTACTACCACCATTACTTCCACCACCATCACTACTAGTACAACCACTACCACTACTACTACCACCATTATTTCCACCAACACCATTACTACTACCACCACCACCACTACTACCACCACCACCACCACCACTACTAACACCACCACTACCAGCACTACTACCACAAAAACCACCATTACCACTACCACCAATGCTACCACCACCACCACTACCAACACCACTACCACAAAAACCACCACTACTACCACCACCATCATAACTATCACGACCACCACCACCACTACCACAATACCACCATCACCACCACCACCACCACCACTATCACGACCTACACTACAACTACCACCACTACCACCACCACTACCATCATCACCACCATTACTACCACCACCACCACCACTACCATCATTACCACTACCACCAATACTACCACCACCACCACAACCACTACTACCTCTACCATCACTACCACTACTAAAACCACCACCACCACAACTACAATCACCACTACCACAACTACCACCACCACAACCAGCACCACCAATTCCACAACCACCATCCTACTACCACTATCACCACTATTACTACCACCAGCAGCACTAAAACTACTTACACCACTACTACCACCACCACCACCAGAAGCAATACTACTACCACCACCACCACCACCACTACTCTAACCACAACCACCACCACCACCACAACCAGCACTACTACTACCAGCACTACTACTAACACCACCACTACTACTACTACCACCACCATCACTACTAGTACCACAACCACCACCACCACCACAACCAGCACTACTACTACCAGCACTACTACTAACACCACCACTACTACTACTACCACCACCACCATCACTACTAGTACCACCACCACCACTACCACCATTATTTCCACCACCACCACTACTACTACCACCACCACCACAACTACCACCACCACCGCTACTACTAACACCACCACCACAACCACCATTACCAACACCACTACCACAAAAAACACCATTACTACAACCACCATCATAACTACCACGACAGCCAGTACCACCATCACCATCACCACTACCATGACCTCCACTACTACTACCACCATCATCACAACCACCAGTACCACCATCACCACTACCTCCACTACTACTACCACCACCACCACTACCACCACCCTTACTACCACCACCACCACCACCACTACTACCATCATTACCACTACCAGCAATACTACCACCACCACCACAACTACCACTACCATCACTACCACTAACACTACCACTTCCATTATTATCACCACCAGCAAATCTACAACCACCACCACCACTACTACCAACACCACTACCACAAAAAAAACACTACTACACCACCATAATAACTACCACAACCACCATTACCACCACTACCACTAACATTAACATCACCATTACCACTACCACCAATACTACCACCACCACTACAGCCACCACTACCACTAATATCACCACCAGCAACTCTACAACCACCACCACTACTCTAACCACCACTACCACACCCACCACTACCACAACCAGCACCACCAATTCCACAACCACCACCACTACTACTACCACAACCCTGAACAACACAACCACCATCAACACAACTATCACCATCACCACTACCACCAGCAGCACTAAAACTACTTACACGATCACTACCACCACCACCACTAGAAGCAATACTACTACCACCACCACCACCACCACCACTACCACCACCACAACTCTAACCACCACTACCACAACCACCACTACAACCACTACCACTACCACTACCAACATCACCACCACTACCACCACCACCAATACTACTACCACCACCCCTACTACTACCACCACCAACAACAACACTACCAACACCACCACCACCATTACTACCACCACCACACCTACTACCACCACCAGCAATTCTACAACAACCACCACCACCACCACCACACCACCAACACTACCACCACAACCAGTACCCACACTACCACTACCACCACCACCACCAATACTACTACCACCACCACTACCACAACCAGCACTACTACTACCAGCACTACTACTATCACCACCACCACCACTACTAGTACCACCACCACAATTACTTCCACCATTACTTCCACTACTACTACCAGCACTACTACTATACCACCACTAAAACCACCACTTTTACCGCCACCATTACTTCAACTACCACCGCTTCCACAACTACATGTGGTGGTGATATAAATATTATGCATGCCAGTCTCTCTTGGCTAAGAGTTCAGGAGAGACTGACTGCATCACTTCTTCTTTTATAAGAAACATTAATGTGTTTAAAATCCCAAATTGTTTGCATAGTCAACTTCCACACAGCTCTGACACACACACTTACCCCACCAGACATGCCACCAGGGGTCTTTTCACAGTCCCCAAATCCAGAACAAATTCAAGAAAGCATACATTATTATATAGAGCCCTTATTGCATGGACCTCTGTTCCATCTCATATTGCTCAAATAAACAGCAAACCTGATTTTAAAAAACAGATAAAGCAACACCTCGCGGCACAACGCCTCTCCCCTATTTGATCTAGATAGTTTGTGTGTATACATTGATATGTAGGCTGTGTGCCTTTACATTTTCTTTGTTCTGTCTTTGTTCTGTCTTTGTTCTGTCTTTGTTCTGTCTTTGAGCTGTTCTTGTCTGTTGATGTTCTGTATTATGTCATGTTTCATGTTTTGTGTGGACCCCAGGAAGAGTAGCTGCTGATTTTGCAACAGCCAATGGGGATTCTGATAAAATACCAAATATCACTACCACCACTACCATTACCAGTACTACCATTACCAGTACCACCACCAGTACTACTACCACTACCAATACCACCAGTACTACTACCACTACCAAAACCACCACCACCAGTACTACTACCACTACCAATACCACCACCAGTTCTACTACCTGTCCCCTCGCTCTCTCCTCCTCTCTGTCCCATCTTTCTCCTCCTCTCTCTCCTCATCTCAGTCCCCTTTCTCTCCTCCTTTCTCTCCTCCTCTCTTTCCCTCTTTCTCCTCCTCTCTCTCCTCCTCATTGTCCTTATCGTTCAATTGTCTATCCCCATCTTCTAATTTCTCTCATCCTAGTCTCCTTTCATTTCAGACGGTTTGTCACCTCTTCCCTCCACTTCTCCGTTCCCTTTCTCCCTCCAGTAAATCTAGAACCCAGCCAGGTTCTAAGCATCACCATGGCTACAGAGGCACAAGAAGTGATGTCATAACTTAGACCGCTCACTAAAAGGAGGGGGTGATGGGGCACGAGAGAGAGAGGGAGAAGGAACAGAGAGAGAGGGGGGAGAGAGAGAGTATGTGTATATGGCCAAAAGAGGTTTGGGAAATTAAAACTAATGAGAATCCTGAGTAATACATGAGCAATGGAGCACCTTGGAAAGCAACACAAGCATTAGCGTGATGGTGAATAGTCTGGTTTGGCAGGTAATGGAGGGGAGATGGGATGTAGGGAAGAGGGGAAGGAGGGAAGATGGGATAGAGGGAAGAGGGGATGGAGGGAAGAGGGGATGGAGGGAAGAGGGGATGGAGGGAAGAGGGGATGGAGGGAAGGGAGGATGGAGGGAAGAGGGGATGGATGGAGGAGAGGAAACACTCACTACGCAAATTACGGGATAGAAATTTGTGAGGTGGGTCAGAACGTGCCAGAACTTTCCACGTGTCATTGATTAACTAAGTAGTGATGAAGTGATTTAGAGATGACAAAGCTTCACATAAGGGATTGGGCGGACTATTCCTAAAGCATACATGTAGAAGTATGGTTGGAAAGCCAGTTAAATCCTGATTTATCAATTCAGATTTTAAGTGCCATGGTGATTTATTTTACACTAAATACTGTTATTCACAAAATAATTTGGTAACTATGGAATACTTTATTCCCTGACTCAGAGAATTTAACAGAATGTCTGAGCAATAAAACTAATGAGTAATTCATTATTATGTTATTACCAATTTACCCTGAAATTGGGGTGGCAGGTAGCCTAGTGGTCAGAGCATTGGGCCAGTAACCGAAAGGTTGCTAGATCGAATCCCCAAGCTGACAAGGTAAAAATCTGTCGTTCTGCCCCTGAACGAAGCAGTTAACCCACTGTTCCTAGGCCGTCATTGTAAATAAGAATTTGTTCTGAACTGACTTGCCTCGTTAAATAAAGGTTAAAAAAAATATATATATAATTACAATGTAGAAAACCAGATAAGTCTACTGTAAAATAAAGCGTGACCCTCATTTGTTACAACACATACTGTTGCTGTTGCTGTTGCTAAAAGAGATCAGTTTTGATTACACAGAACAATATCATCTCTCTTGCTCAACTACATACTCGAAACAACATGGAAATCAGAGTACATCTGCTTCCCAACAAACCACCCTCACCACGTTTGTTTGCCTTCTTCTTCTCTGACCCCACAGCCTCTCCAGAGAGGATCAAGAACATAACCCCACTCAGTCAGGGAAAATAGAAGGAGGCTTTGGGGTGAGACGATGGGTGTCTGAGTCTGAGAGGGGGGGGGGGTAAGAGGAGTGGGAAGCAATAGCCCAAAAGGTAAGAGAAAGAGAGCAGCCAAACACTTTTTTGGAAACTGATGTGGCACCTGGTTTCTCTCAGTGTGTCTGTGCGTGCTGTGAGAGAGTGCATGCAGGGGAGACATGGGGGAGACAGCAGGGGAGGCGGAGGGTGGGAGAAAGGGTCTTGTCAAGGACAAGGCCAAACCAGTTTTGTTTAGTGTGGCCTGCTGCGGCAGGGGAGGTGGATTCGGGCTATGGCTACAGTCAGGGTGGCTTGTGGCTGCTGGCTTGGGGGTCTGCCTGGAAGCCCCGCTCTGGGGCTAACTGATTAACCCTTCATTTTGAAGGGAGCCAAGAGGGAGCAGATCCCTTCACCCAGAGCCCCAAGACCCTGATCATCTCCCTGCCAGCCAGACAGGCGGGCGGGCCTAAGCCAGGGCAGGGACAGGCCGAGGTGGGGGTGCGGAGGGTGGAAATGAAGTATAAGCAGACGCAGGGATTGAGAGCAGGAAGTGATGATTTAAACAGAATGCCAGAGACTCCCCGAACTCTGAAGTACCAGACTGGGGTCTTTCACCGGGTGAAGCCGCTATATCAATAAGCTACGTGTGCGTTTAAAGGAAAGGTAAGCCTTGCGTCATCCCACTTACCGGCCGGTGTCTACCATCCACTTAGTGTCTGGTTCATTTGCCGCTACGGTACCTGTAGTGTACGTCAGTGGATAATGGGACTAATTGAGTTTAAATTTCTAAGAATCTATTGAAATTATCATGAATATTCAAAAAACGCCTGTACCTCACACACAACAGAGAAAATAAATGTACCTGCAGTTTATCATTCATAGATAGATAAATTGATACATTGGAGTATCACCTGCATTGTCAGGTCAAGTTGTGCTTCTTTTATAATCCTAATTTGGTTATCAGAATCAGATATACTAGGTAGGTTTACCTTCAGGGAGAGGGTCCTTAAGACTAACAGAACGTTCTGTTTCCTCCACTGAACCATATCTAATGTGAGTGTCTGGGAGGAAACTTCAGCACTGTAGCCGTTTCAGCCCATCAATATCAGACCTTCATTGACCCTCTGCAGAGCAGGCCAGAGCTGTAATGACCTGTTATCTGCTCCTTTCTCATAAAGCAGGTACTCTGGACGAGAAGGATTTCAAAGGACCGCTTGGTCCAATGAAGAAGGGTCTCATCTTGGAGTGGGTTTTATTTCCAGTTAAACAAGACAGGCAGTGACTGAACAATCTGCGTTCTTCCGCTGGGGATTCAAAGTCCACATCTCATCCCTGTTGGTGAGATTAGATAAATGGTTTAAAAGCAGGTATCCCTGCAGCTTCTCCTGTTTACCCAGTCATAATATTCCCTCCTAACAGCATCTGATCTAATGCCAGATTGCAGGGTAACTAGTCACTGTTGACAAAAGTGGCTAAAGTGCCATGGCAATGACAAGGATGTGGAAATAACAGGGCAAATCACAGGCCGCTATTCAATCAATCACAGATGAAAGAAAACATCATTGTGGGTTCACTGAGAATGTTTAGGCTACATTAAATGTGTTAATGGGTAATGGTCTTTTTCCTGAATAGGAAATTAACTCCTCAACAGTCAAATCATGTCAGCTTGGGAAATGGATAGCCTGCCCAAACTATATAAAGCCACAGCAGCCGACAGCCTACAAACAAATTCAACCACTCAAACACACACACAGTTACATTTCCAAGATCCATTTGTATAAGTCTCTCCATCTCCATTTTCTGACCAGCGTTCCTTTACCTATCTGTCCCCACCCCAGGCCAGGTGGCTGTGCTCTCTGGTCCCATGCCTGGGTGCTCCTGCCTGCAGCCACAGGCCAGGCAGAGGAGAGGCTCTGTTCGAGGGCCCTGTCTGTCCAGCGTCAGGCTAAGTGCCTCTGACAGCCCACCCCACAGTTATTAACTGTGATCCGCCACCACAAGGCCCGGGCACCGCCGAGCTGAGGGGAGGCCCCAGAGAGAGGCTCCCTTCGCTAGCTAGCTCCCACACAAAGGCTGCTTTGACCCAGAGGCCCCGCGGCCCACCACCCCATCCCAGTACTACAGCCCCCAGCCCCCCCCCCCCCCCCCCCCCCCACTAATATATATTTACAGCATTTCATATGTACATACAGTGCATTCGGAAAGTATTCAGACCCCTTGACTTTTTCCACATTTTGTTACGTTACAGCCTTATTCTCAAATGGATGAAATCTATTTTTTTTGCATCAATCTACACACAATAGCCATTAATTGAAAAAATGGATTTATTTGCAAATGTATTAAAAATAAAAAACTGAAATACCTTATTTTCATAAATATTAAGACACTTTGCTATGATATTTGAAATTCAGCTCAGGTGCATCCTGTTTCCATTGATCATCCTTGAGATGTTTCTACAACTTGATTAAAGTCCACCTGTGGTAAATTCAATTGATTGGACATGATTTGGAAAGGCACACACCTGTCTATATAAGGTCCCACAGTTGACAGCAAAAACCAAGCCATGAGGTCAAAAGAATTCTCAGAGACAGAATTGTGTCGAGGCATAGATTTGGTGAAGGCTACCAAAAAATGTCTGCAGCATTGAAGGTCCCCAAGAACACAGTGGCCTTGATCATTCTTAAATGGAAGAAGTTTGGAACCACTAAGACTCTCCTAGAGCTGGCCGCCCGGCCAAACTGAGCAATTGGGGGAGAAGGGCCTTGGTCAGGGAGGTAACCAAGAACCCAATGGTCACTTTAACAGAGCTCCAGAGTTCCTCTGTGGAGAACCTTCCAGAAGGACAACGATCTCTGCAGCACTCCACCAATCAGGCCTTTATGGTAGAGTGGCCCAACGAAAGCCACTCCTCAGTAAAAGGCACATGACAGCCCGCTTGGAGTTTACCAAAAGGCACCTAAAGACTCTCAGACCATGAGAAACAAGATTGTCTGGTCTGATGAAACCAAGATTGAACTCTTTGGCCTAAATGCCAAGCGTCACGTCTGGAGGACACCTGGCACCATCCCTACGGTGAAGCATGATGCTGTGGGGATATTTTTCAGCGTCAGGTACTGGGAGATTAGTCAGGATCGAGGGAAAGATGAACAGAGCAAAGCAGTGGCGGACTGGCCGTCGGGAGCACCGAGACATTTCCCGGTGGCCTGAGGGTCATTTTGGCCTGCCGTGAATAGTCAACTTGACCAGCGATAATATAGTTGGCAGGAATGAGTTGACAGAGAATCCACACATCAGGCGCGACTCTCACTCTCACTGCGCGACTCTCACTCTCACTGCAATGTCCCCACCTGAGGGTGCATGTGCCAAAAATGACATCAGGTCTCTCCGCAACGAACATAACAACCGTCTACCTGCTTCTCTACCGATAACATTTTAGACAAGTCGCACGGCGAAATGGACGGTCAGAAAAGAAAAGGTGGAGCAGAGAGGGAGAGAAAGAAAAAGAGAAAGGCCCTTGCCACAGACGCAGCTAAATGCTGCAAAATAAGCGACATGTTCGCCAGTAAGGGACCAGGTCAGTCAGAAACACTAGCTAAAACACACACACGGCACCCAGCATGTCTAGCTAAGTAGCCTAGCTAATAATAGTGACACGGCGGCCGGTAGGCTAAACAGTTTGCACGTCTTACGTCTTCGTGGAGAAATTATATCATAGCAATGAGTGCAACATAGCGATCATAATATGACATTGAAGGCAATATGTTTCAACTAATAGTAAACCTAGACTATGGACTTGCCAGAATTCGGTCATGACTCATACCACATAAGCTAGGGAAAGTGCACATACACTGTACAGCGAAACAGGCTACAGTAACGTAACCATAATACATCCATGAACATAACACAGTAGCCTGTGTGACACAGCACAGGCATTGACAAAGATCATTAGTGCCATAGGTACCAGCATTACAAGTTACTACAATAATATACAGCTCTGGGAAAAATTAAGAGACCACTCCAAATTAAGAGACCACTCCAAATTAAGAGACCACTCTTCATTTTTTCCAGAGCTGTATTAATGTAGACTACTGATACACTACTGATAGTGAATATGATCATATAGTATTTTCTTTGTAAAGGTGGAGGAGGAAGCAGCAGCAGCGCTAGAGCTTCAGGTGCTCCTGCAGAACTGGAGGTGGTGGTCAGTTCAGAGTCAGACTCAGAGCAGGAACCTTCAGGTGCTCCTGCAGAACTGGAGGTGGTGGTCAGTTCAGAGTCAGACTCAGAGCAGGAACCTTCAGGTGCTCCTGCAGAACTGGAGGTGGTGGTCAGTTCAGAGTCAGACTCAGAGCAGGAACCTTCAGGTGCTCCTGCAGAACTGGAGGTGGTGGTCAGTTCAGAGTCAGACTCAGAGCAGGAACCTTCAGGTACAACTTAAGATCACAAACCTAAACATGGAGGCTATGATGTTAGATTAATATGAGCTTTATTTATGAGATGATCAGTAGGACTGTAATCGGAGGGCATACAATCGATGACTGCACAAGTTATACAAGTTTAGGTTATTTACAATGTTATTCTCATTCTGCAGAGCAACCAGATGTGCAGATAGATAGAGAGAGATAGAGAGAGAGAGAGAGAGAGAGAGAGAGAGAGACAGATAGAGAGAGATAGCGATAGATAGAGATAGATAGAGATAGAGAGACAGATAGAGAGAGATAGCGATAGAGAGAGATAGAGAGTGATAGAGAGAGATAGAGATAGAGAGTGATAGAGAGAGATAGAGATAGAGAGTGATAGAGAGAGATAGAGATAGAGAGTGATAGAGAGAGATAGAGATAGAGATAGAGAGAGAGAGGTTCAGAACCCAGTACAGGGAAAATAGAGAGGGACAGCGAAAGCACTGAAAATCCATTTGATTATTTTGCCCGTCCTCAGTCCAAGGATTTTGACTTATTTTTTCAGTACCACCCTAAGCAAACCCCTCAAAGAGTCATTCCCAATGTATTCCACTCCAAAGATGGCACAAACAGAAAATGGCTGACATACAATGAAGTAACTCACTCGTTGTCACTTGTTCTGCTCAGTATGTCTTGCATTCGCAAAACCTTCAGCCAGTGATAGTGCATTTGTCAAAGGAGGCATGCAGGCCTGGAAAATTGCCCATCAGAGAGTACAGGAACATGAGAGAAGCAAGACCCATAGAGAAAGTGCAGAAGCCTTTTTCCCCAGAGCCAGCAAAGCAGACATCTGTACCCTTCTGTGTGATAAGCAAATGTCAGTTCAACGAGACCAGGTCAGAAAGAGGAGGCAGGTCAGAAAGAGACCAGGTCAGAAAGAGACCAGGTCAGAAAGAGGAGGCAGGTCAGAAAGAGACCAGGTCAGAAAGAGACCAGGTCAGAAAGAGGAGGCAGGTCACAGAACGTGTGATTGATGTAGTTAAAGTTATTGGTAAATGTGGGCTTAGCTACAGAGGACACAGACACGAAGCTGCATATAACTTGGAAAACATGGCCATCATGGCAAGTTTCTTGAGGTTATATTGTTGCTAAGCAAATATGATGTCTGCCTACAAGAGCATGTTAGTGGTTGCATTGAGAAGAGCACGGAGCAGATGGGAAGTAAAGGAAGAGGGTCCTTTGTAACTATGATGTCCAAAACAACAGCAAATACAGTAATTGAAGTCATCAGAATGTTGATTCAGCAGACAGTTGCTGTTGAAGTGAGAAAGCCAGGGATGTTCTCAATACGAATGGACACAACACAGGATTTAACATCCAAAGACCAGTGTGCAGTAGTTCTGCGATATGTCACTGATGTTGTCCACCAGAGACTCATTGCGGTCATTGACTGTGAGTCATCGACTGGACATTACTTTGTGGACCTTGTGAAACAGACCCTTGAGAAGATGGACATAGATATCAAACAGTGTGTTGGTAATGCAACAGACGGGGCAGCTAATATGCAGGGACAATACAGGGGCTTCTCTGCATCGCTCACAGGAGAGTCTCCTAACCAGGTGCACATATGGGGTTACTCACATGTCCTCAACCTTGTGCTAACTGACACCACTGAGGTTGTTGTGGCAAGTGAATCCCTTTTCTCAGTACTGAATGACATTGCAGTGTTCGTTCGAGATTCCTACAAGCGCATTAAGCTATGGGAGGAAACCAGTGAGGAAAGGAGACGCATACGGCTTGATGTAATTGGTGAAACACGCTGGTGGGCCAAAGACGAGGCCTTGAGGAAAGTATTTGGAAGCTTTGCAAAGCCTGACCGTGCACTTTACACGGATGTGGTCATCCCTATGGAAAGAATTGAAAAGGATGTGACCAGAAAACCTGCCATCCGAAGCAAGGCCCAAGGGTACGAGGATGCTCTCCTAAAGTATGAAACCATACTTACAGCTGAGGTTTTTCTCTGGATTTTTGAGCAGACGTCCCCTCTCTCTAAATACTTGTGAACAAGTGGCATGGATATCGTAATAGCACAGCACTTGGTGACGGGAACGGAGGATAACCTGAGAAAGTGTGCCCGAGACTGAGGGAGTGAAGAGGGCTGCAGACGACTTTGTTTAGTGGGCCAATGGCATGCTGGAGGAGCATCAGGACTGTGATGCCGAAGCTCAGACTGCTCTCCCAGAGAAGACAACAACAAAAAAAGAAGAGAAAATCAGGTGAGTTGGCAGAAGACGAGCCCATTGCAAATGCATAAATGGATTACAAAATCAAGATCTACAATGTGGTACTGGACACTGTTGTTGAGGGTATTCACTGCCGTTATGCAGCAAATGCAGTGCTGTGTGCAGATGTCTCCTGCATGAATCCCAAGCCTTTTCCTGAGATCAGAGAAAAGGGCCTTCCAAAGACAGCCATGAAGGAGCTCAGCAAATACTTACTGGAATTTGATGAACATGCCACTGTTGAGGCATTGCAGGCTGAACTGATCAGCCTTGCGCAACAGTGGGAAAGACTGAAACAGTCAGCATTGGAGGAGTACAACACCAGGGCCGCCTCCGCCAGTGATGAATCAGGGGAAGGCTTTGAGGATCCTGATGAAAGTGTGGAGTTGGTGAGCAGAAGTTGTTCCACGTGTAAAAACTGCCCAATATGCTGCTATCTTCTCCTGTCTCAGTACAATCTGCTCACGGATGCGTATCACATCATTGGTTTGGGCTACAAGTTCCTCCTCACCCTATCTATCACTCAGGTGGCGTGTGAGAGGACCTTCTCCACCCTGAAATTCGTGAAGAACCGCCTAAGAACCTCCCTCACTCAAGAGAACCTTGAAGTGTTCCTTTTGATGGAAACAGAGAAGGAGATTCTTTTGGGACTTGACAAAGATGACATCATTGACAAGATGGCAGAGAGCAGTGAGTTACTGCGCTGCCTACTGGTGTACTAGTGGTAATTACTTCCTGGTTACTTTGAAGTAGCTATGCTATGACTCTTCCTCAACAGGCTGACATGGGTGAAAGAACATTTGCTGTGAGTTAAAGCTTTTGTACAGAGGCATGTTTTTTGGACTTTCGTATTATACTTGCAGTTATGTAGCCAATGTTCAATTTCATTGACTCAGTGTATAGATGTGTTTATGTTTGTGCTGTTTGCTTTATGGACACCAGTGAGTGAACATTGTAATCTACATTTTTTTGTAGTGGAGTGCTTTTTTGACTTTTGTATTATACTTACTTACATTGTTGTAGCTTATGTTCAAGTTCGGTGAATGTGTGTGAAGTTGTTTGATACTTTTGATATGCTGGATGCTTGAATATAAAGATAATAATTTGAACATTTGAGCTAACTCTGTATATCTCATTCTCTTTTTAAAAAGTGTAGGCTAATTGTTTTGTGTGTCTAGCCGTGTACATTTGTATGTGCTATGATTGGTGTATTGCTACTGAGTTTTTGAGGGTGCACCCATAGCCATAGCATACCTTGAAAACTCAGTGTTCAGATAGGCTACTTGTTGGTCAGTCCCAAATGTTTGTATTTTGTAATGTTAATAACTTTCTTCCCAGATTAACATAGTGGCCAAATGTATAACTAGTTCTGTACCCGTTACGTCAACAAATAGGGTTATCCTACAAAATTAGCGGCCTCGTGGTTTGCATGAACAGGGTGGCCTGGGATGGAGTCAAATTCCCGGCCTGAATTATTGCCCCTGGAGTAAAGTACAGAGATATCCTTGATGAAAACCTGCTCCAGAGCGCTCAGGACTTCAGACTGGGGCGAAGGTTCACCTTCAAACAGGACAACGACCCTAAGCACACAGCCAAGACAACGTAGGAGTGGCTTCCGGACAAGTCTCTGAATGTCCTTGAGTTGCCCAGACAGAGCCCCTACTTGAACCCGATCTAACATCTCTGGAGAAACCTGAAAACAGCTGTGCAGCGACACTCCCCATCCAACCTGAAAGGATCTGCATAGAAGAATGGGAGACACTCCCCAAATACAGATGTGCCAAGCTTGTAGAGTCATACCTAAGGCTATAAACGCTGCCAAAGGGTCTGAATACTTATGTAAATGTGATATTTCCATTTTGTTGTGTATTGTTTGTAGATTGATGAGGGGAAAAAAATATTTAATCCTTTTTAGAATAAGGCTGTATGTAACGTAACAAAATGTGGAAAAAGTCAAGAGGTCTGAATACTTTCTGAATGCACTGTAGATGTACACATAAAATATATAATATGGCCCCATTCAAATGGCCCTGGACCTTGGCCCTTGGACTCGGTCCTGACAGTCTGAGGTTTAGAAATGTCCTGCAGGGAATGTGACTCTACAAGCATACAAACCCTTGACATTCGTTGGTAAAAGTTTAGGGAAGAAGGAAAAAAATTCTCTATGTATTGGCTGAGTGCACAACTGTACAGTTAAATTCATTGAGTTTGATCATTTAATGAGTGATTATGCCTGATAAAGGAACATATGTACACACCACAGGCCTGCAAGCTGGAAGACAGGGCTTTACGTTGATTTGAAACACTGTCCATGCTCTTTTATCCTGATAGGTGGTCTATAGCACTGTTTGTCCTCTACAGGCTCAAGAGAGACTGCCTCCCCTCCGCTGCCTCGAGTCACTACCCTTTCAAATCAAATCAAAGTTTATTTGTCACGTGCACAGAATACAACAGGTGTAGTAGACCTTACAGTGAAATGCTTACTTACAGGCTCTAACCAGAAGTGCAGAGAAGAAAAAAAATGATGTGTGTGTGTAGGTAAGTAAAGAAATAAAACAACAGTAAAAAGACATTTGAAAATAAGAGTAGCAAGGCTATATACAGACACCGGTTAGTCAGGCTTATTGAGGTAGTATGTACATGTAGGTATGGTTAAAGTGACTATGCATATATGATGAACAGGGAGTAGCAGTAGCGTAAAAAGAGGGGTTGGTGGGTGGTGGGTGGCAGGACAATGCAGATAGCCAACGTGCGGGAGCACTGGTTGGTCGGGCCAATTGAGGTAGTATGTACATGAATGTATAGTTAAAGTGACTATGCATATAAGATAAACAGAGAGTAGCAGCAGCGTAAAAGAGGGGTTTGGGGGGGGCACACAATGCAAATAGTCCGGGTAACCAGATGGTTACCCGTTCAGGAGTCTTGTGGCTTGGGAGGGAGGGAGACTCAGCTAGTCTCTTCAACCACAAAATGGGTCATTAGACTACAGAATTGGGACATAAATAAATACATGTTTGAGGGGAATAGGAAGAATAGACAGACATAATGACAGCTGACTATGTTTAGCCCAGGAGCATTTAGATAAACAGCAATTCTTCCTGCCTACAGCCCCACTATTCATTGTTGAATAGTTGAGGCTTTTCCCTTTGAGGTGACTGGCTTTTATATAGCAACATGACATGCACAGTGACGCTACAGCCGTCCCCAGCCGTGTTCAAACTAAGCTACAGCGAGAAGAGCAGAGGACACTGCTGACACAAACGCTGCCTATTGTTTGCTTTATGCTCAACCACAAATTGTAGGCTTTGTCCGTTACCATTTCTTTTTCGGGGTGCTCGTTCCTCCCTTCTGAGACACATGTTGGTGCTGCATCGATAACCACACAGGGATGAAACAGATGACGTGTTGTGTGTTGTTGAACTCATCCCTGCTCTGTGTGTACGGTTTTCAGGCATACTCTCTCATGAATATTCCCTGTGACAATTGATTGAATTTTAGTAACACAGAAAGCGGGACGTTCTGAACGTTTGGACGTGTAATTTAATTAAAGAAAAGATAAAGGCTGTGTGTAAAGCACACTTACGTAAGGCGTTATTATTTATTTTTTTGAAAGACAGACTAGTAAACCTTTTCCAGAGTGTTCAAATTATTATAATAATTTTTTTAAGGCATTAAAAAACATTCTCCATTAAAGAAGTCATAATACACAGAGACATTCAGTGCATGTCATCATTACTGCTTTGGGTTACTACTACTAGCAGTGCTACCATACTGAGCTGTTATCCCCGCACTCTGAACCCCCCCCCCCACACACACTCCGAACTCTCATACACAAACCCCCCTGAAATCTTGCCTCACACAGGGTCAGGCTCCATCAGCTGAGCACACTGCTCAGTCAGTACAGGTCAACATGGCTGCTGGCGCCATCTCTCTCTCCTCTCCCTCAGCCACTTCCCTTCCCTGGCTAGCAGATTGTGCAATTAGACATCACATCACATGGTCCACTTAACACTTAAAGAGTGTCATTGCTCTGGGTCAAGTGCACCTACGCTCTACCTACAGCCGGGTCCCACAGAGCTCTGAAGTGTGCTTGGACTGACTGAGGTCCCCTGAGGGGCTGCAGGGGAGGTCTGTCGGCCCATCATACAGGCAATGCTGCCTTATTGTACCTTAGAGGGGTAGTTCATAATTTCAAAATCAAAGTTTGTCAATCCAGATTCCCTAAATGGTGCTTTCTAGGATCCTTGGGATGACCCTACGCTAAACCCTGACCTTAACCATCACCCTTACCTAACCTTACCCATTTTACATTTAAACTTCAATGGGATAGGGGATGTCCCAAGGATCACGGAAAGCAAGGACCATTCCTAAATGAATGGGAAAGATAGTTACCATCTAAAATGATTAAAGTAGACAGTGGCAATCTTTCTCATTCATTTGGATTGCAGGCATATTTATGCAGCTGGATCTATAAAACTTTGCGGGACTTATACTCGTCTCACCAATAGATGACATTTGAAGTCTGAAAACATCTGTGAATTATCACTGCCAGTAACTATAGGTGAAGATACATGGACTGGGTTGGGAATCTCCCTATGCAGCCAGAGCCATATCTAAAATAGACGGCTATGCAGCATGACATCGAGAGAGCTGTATGTTGTGCTAATTAGAGGTTAAACAGAGTCTTTATACATCCTAATCACCAACCAACCCTGCTTGTTGGGTCTCATCCAGATTGATAATGACTAAAGGATGTGTGTGGTTGGCTGTGGAGGAGCTTCCCAATACCACAGAGCCATCTCTGTGGGGGTTCATCATACACACAGACTGCACACAGATTCACACAGTTGTGTGCAGTTTGGACACAAAGCCATCATTGTAAGATGGGAGAAAATAAATGCAATATCTGCATAATAAACCTGATTTACTGTCAGATATTAGAGATGTATGGGGTAATCAGTTTTGGGAAAGCACCTCCCAGACACAGGAAGACCTCCCATGTATTCTCTCTCCCTCTCTTACACACACACACGCACGCAAGCACACACACAAATTCAGACAAATATAAACACATGCATGCTGGTGGGCAGATGCGCTTGTCACCGCACTATAAAACCCCCATACTGAACTGAGTCATGTGGACATCGCCTGCTGCACCCAACCAGACAGACTCACAGACAACCTTCCGCCCACTGTCCCTCCCACAAGCGAGGTAGAGGGGTGGAGGAGGAGGGATGGGTAGATCTCATCTGGGGACAAAGTTGAGATTGACTCTGCATCCCAAAAGGCACTCTGTTCCTTATATGTAGGGCATACATTTTGACCAAAGCACTATGAGCCCTGGTCAAAAGTAGTGCACTATATAGTGAGGGGCACTATGGGCCCTGGTCAAAAGTAGTGCACTATATAGTGAGGGGCACTATGGGCCCTGGTCAAAAGTAGTGCACTATATAGTGAGGGGCACTATGGGCCCTGGTCAAAAGTAGTGCAGTATATAGGGAAGAACACTATGGGCCCTGGTCATAAGTAGTGCACTATATAGGGAAGAGCACTATGGGCCCTGGTCAAAAGTAGTGCACTATATAGGGAAGAGCACTATGGACCCTGGTCTATAGTAGTGCACTATATAGGGAATAGGGTACCATTTGGGACGTAACCTCAGTCGGTGACAGACAGTCTTACAGAATAAATTGAACCAGCTGGGTCACAAAGAGGTCAGATACAGAGTGGAGGTGTGAGTACAAGGGGTTAACAGCATCATACGGACCACATACACACACAGTACGATACACAGTCTGATAGACTCACACACTGCCTGATCCTCTCATTCAAGCACATGATTAGAGACACCACAGTCCTATAATCTGACCAATAAAGTCAGCCAATCACAGCAGTAAAACCAGAACAAATGCGGGAGATAAAGAACTGCCCATCAACAAAATTCATAGATCACTAACAATCAATCTATAAAGCCATAACAATCATGTGAATGCAATCATATAACGAAGAGCTATGTGAGGTCCTGGATATAGAGTGGACCAATGATTCCTCAAGGAGTGGTAGCAGCAGGCATCCTTGGCTGCCTTACATTCACTGTACACTTGCCGCCCTCTACTGGTAATATAATGGAAAGGGCGGTACCTAGTCAGTTGTACAACTGAATATATTCAACTGAAATGTGTCTTCCACATTTAACCCAACCCCTCTGAATCAGAGAGGTGCAGGGGGGGCTGTCTTAATCGACACCCACATGTTCGGCTCCCAGGGAATAGTGGGTTAACTGCCTTGCTCAGAGAGAACAACAGATTTTTACATTGTCAGCTCGGGGATTCCATCCAGCAACCTTTTGGTTACTGGCACAACGCTCTAACCACTTGGCTACATGCCGCCAATTGGGCCCTTTACTGGTAATACGTCGGGCCCTCTCCCGGCGACATGTCGGGCCCTCTCCCGGCGACATGTCGGGCCCTCTCCCGGCGACATGTCGGGCCCTCTCCCGGCGACATGTCGGGCCCTCTCCCGGCGACATGTCGGGCCCTCTCCTGGTAATATATTGGCTCGCTTGTCTTTACCACAGCAGGCTGCTAAGGGGAGGATGGCACACAATGTCTGAAACGGCACAAATGGAATGGCATCTAACACCTGGAACCCTTATGTTTGATACCATTCCTCTCCAGGCATTACCACCAGCCTGTTCTCCCCAATGAAGGTGCCACCAGCCTCCTGTGGTCTCCATGTACATACAGTGGGGAGAACAAGTATTTGATACACTGCCAATTTTGCAGGTTTTCCTACTTACAAAACATGTAGAGGTCTGTAATTTTTATCATAGGTACACTTCAACTGTGAGAGACGGAATCTAAAACAAAAATCCAGAAAATCACATTGTATGATTTTTAAGTAATTAATTTGCATTTTATTGCATGACATAAGTATTTGATACATCCGAAAAGCAGAACTTAATATTTGGTACAGAAGCCTTTGTTTGCAATTACAGAGATCATACGTTTCCTGTAGTTCTTGACCAGGTTTGCACACACTGCAGCAGGGATTTTGTCCCACTCCTCCATACAGATCTTCTCCAGATCCTTCAGGTTTCGGGGCTGTCGCTGGGCAATACGGACTTTCAGCTCCCTCCAAAGATTTTCTATTGGGTTCAGGTCTGGAGACTGGCTAGGCCACTCCAGGACCTTGAGATGCTTCTTACGGAGCCACTCCTTAGTTGCCCTGGCTGTGTGTTTCGGGTTGTTGTCATGCTGGAAGACCCAGCCACGACCCATCTTCAATGCTTTTACTGAGGGAAGGAGGTTGTTGGCCAAGATCTCACGATACATGGCCCCATCCATCCTCCCCTCAATACGGTGCAGTCGTCCTGTCCCCTTTGCAGAAAAGCATCCCCAAAGAATGATGTTTCCACGTCCAGGCTTCACAGTTGGGATGGTGTTCTTGGGGTTCTACTCATCCTTCTTCTTCCTCCAAACACGGCGAGTGGAGTTTAGACCAAAAAGCTCTATTTTTGTCTCATCAGACCACATGACCTTCTCCCATTCCTCCTCTGGATCATCCAGATGGTCATTGGCAATTTTCAGACGGGCCTGGACATGCGCTGGCTTGAGCAGGGGGACCTTGCGTGCACTGCAGGATTTTAATCTATGACGGCGTAGTGTGTTACTAATGGTTTACTTTGAGACTGTGGTCCCAGCTCTCTTCAGGTCATTGACCAGGTCCTGCCGTGTAGTTCTGGGCTAATCCCTCACCTTCCTCATGATCATTGATGCCCCACGAGGTGAGATCTTGCATGGAGCCCCAGACCGAGGGTGATTGACCGTCATCTTGAACTTCTTCCATTTTCTAATAATTGCGCCAACAGTTGTTGCCTTCTCACCAAGCTGCTTGCCTATTGTCCTGTAGCCCATCCCAGCCTTGTGCAGGTCTACAATTTTATCCCTGATGTCCTTACACAGCTCTCTGGTCTTGGCCATTGTGGAGAGGTTGGAGTCTGTTTGATTGAGTGTGTGGACAGGTGTCTTTTATACAGGTAACGAGTTCAAACAGGTGCAGTTAATACAGGTAATGAGTGGAGAACAGGAGGGCTTCTTAAAGAAAAACTAACAGGTCTGTGAGAGCCGGAATTCTTACTGGTTGGTAGGTGATCAAATACTTATGTCATGCAATAAAATGCAAATTAATTACTTAAAAATCATACAATGTGATTTTCTGGATTTTTGTTTTAGATTCCGTCTCTCACAGTTGAAGTGTACCTATGATAAAAAATTACAGACCTCTACATGTTTTGTAAGTAGGAAAACCTGCAAAATTGGCAGTGTATCAAATACTTGTTCTCCCCACTGTAGTGACTGATAGACATGCTAGAGACATAGCTCGCATCCTTAAATTGACACACTAAAATAATCCTTGAGTCATTATTTATATAAACTTTTAATTGAACTCTCAGCTGAAAGTACACTTCTCCCTCCTGTACTGTAGCACTCTGGAAAACAGTAGCCCCATTCCGCCAGGAAGAGTAGTCCAGAGAACCTAGGTCTGTGTCTGACATGGAACCTTATTCCCCATCTAGTGTCCTACTTTTGAACAAAGCCCCATGGGGCCCGTTCAGAGCCCCATGGGGCCCGGTCAGAAGTAGTGTAATATACAGGTAATAGGGTGTCATTTGGGACGCAGAACAGGCTGAAAGGAGGAGCAAGAGGTGTGGATGGTGGTGGGTGGAGCCAAAGAGGGGCTCTCCATGGTAAAATCATACCCTGATGACGAGGTTATGCGAGGCAGCTCAACAGGTCCATTCTCTGTGGCCTCTCGTTCAGCAGACAGAACACTCAACACATTGCCCCAAAGAAGACATCTAAAGATGCAATCCAACTCAACAAAAGCAACAACAAAAATAACAATATGTAGTTTCTTTCCTATTTACACAGCGTTTTGAGATATTACTGAAAACCTATACGACCGAAAACCCATAAATGACAGAATTGTTGAAGGTGTCAGAGGAGTCAAAATCACTCAAGATGAAATACCCTAGTACAGTATTACATCTGTAAAACTGATCAAAACAACAGAGAGGGGAATAGTATTCCAGTCTTGCTGATGTCCATGAGATAGTCCTTTGATTTCAGAGTTAGAGTCCTTTGCCTTAATCCAGCTCCTCTTTTAGTGCCCAGTCAGGTGTGATAAAGGTTTAACATCAGATAGTGGATTTGATGGTCAAACATGTCTGTGATAGTGGTTCACATTGGATGACAGTAGTTGAAATTGAAGGTGAATTAAAAAAGACAAAAGGAAAATGAGTGACAAAGAAATGGTGGTAGTAAAAAATTGGGACGAGGGCAAGAAAATTAAAAGTATAAATACGGTGTAGTTTCAACCCGTCAATGTGATATATAACAAGGACTTCTTTAAAAGAAAATAGACAACGTCAAGTCACCTTCAGAATGTAGAATATTAAAAAATAAAACAAATCAAGTCAACCCATCCTGAGAACAATCTGAAAATAAATACACCCCTGTGCTTGTTCCATTGCGTGTTTTGTAGCACAGAACTCAGTCCAGATTCTGTCTGTTGGTGTGTCAGTATCCCTGTAGTCCGTTGTAAACCTTCTGTACCGATGCCTGCTTCAGAATCCCCCTCACTCCTGGAACAACAAAAGCAAGCCCCAATTGTAAATGACTATACATAATGATCATAATTACATTTTTCATCATCTTTCATATCTGAGAAGTTAATGTGTACCTTTATTGTCTTCCGGTCAGTGGTGTAAAGTCGGCAATTCGAAGACGATTTATTGTGATGTATATGTGTCGCTTACAGTTTGAGGGGGGGGGGTGTTTGCGTGTTCTACGGGCATGTCCTTTGCCTCTGAGTCTTAATATGCATCAACAATACCCATACCTCGTATGGAACAGCTCTGATATCTAACATGCAGCCTACCTTCTCCTGGCATCATTAACTCAAACTCAGAAATAAATACATTACAAGTCACACCCCCCCCCACCCATCTTTTTCGGCCTCCTCCTTACCCTCTTTCTGATTGTCATTCAGCTGTGTCTCTGGGAACTCTACGTCGAAGGAGACAATGAGAGAGCCACGGATGTTGTTGTTGTCGAAGTTGGGCAGGCCTTCTCCTTTCTTCCACACCCGAGCACCAGGCTTAGTGATCTTGTCCCTCACAATGTGGACCTGTAGTCAGAGGAGCAGTCAAAGTGTGTCACTGATTCCTTAGAATACCTTTTAGAATATACTTTATAATGAATAAATACTTTATTTTCTAGACAAAACAAAAATGCATATTTTTTGTTTTTCAACCAGTCTTTTTGTGTGCTTTTTGAGAATGGGGCAATGATGGCTCAAGACAAGCTCCCCTCCCCAAAACATTTCAGTACATGGCAGTAAAAGTGTATGCATGTATTTCTTAGCTTCACTCGTCCATAGTTACCTTATGTCCGTCCAGGTGTATGATGTCCATCTCAAAGCCAACCAGAGCCTCCACCAGGGAGATGGTGACGTTAGTGTACAGGTCATCTCCTCGCCGCTCAAACACTGGATGTCTGTCAGTACACATATACATTACTAAATCACTCTTCAACAAAACAGCTTCCACAATTGACAAGATGTTACTTAACCAATAAAGGCCCGAGGGGGTGTGGTATATGGCCAATATAGCACGCTAAGGGCTATTCTTACGCACGATGCAACGCGGAGTGCCTGGATACAGCCCTTAGCCGTGGTATATTGGCCATATATCACAAACCCCCCGAAGTACCTTACTGCTATTATAAACTGCTTACTGTAAGAAATTGTAATAGATACTGGTAACTTGTTTTAACAACTTCTCAACACTAGCTATACTTGACACAACATGCACCCATCCCCCACTATACCCCCACTCTTCGTACCCTTATAATAACCACAGACCCACACACACTCCCCTCCCCCATGAACAGGCCCCTGTTAAAACAAGCGCACATAGAATCTCATCCTCGAGCAGAATGTAAGACAAAGAACTGTGTGAAGAGCCAATGGAACGTCGACATCAGGCCCGGACAGGACTACCCACGACCCAGATCGACCAATCGGAAGGCCAGACTACAAGATCAACCTACCTTACTTGTTGCATATATAACCAGCACAAACTGCTTAGAGCTCTCTTTTCCGACGATTCCATACGAGTCAGACAGAAGGGGCCGTGCTGCACGATTTCAAAGATATTTTTACTTGTGAATAAACTGCCTTATTATACAATTATCCACCTCGTCCTATGTCTCAACTTGATCTCCTGTCTCCAGTAAACGTTTTATCAACAAAACTTGGTAGCAGAGGATGGTTTGTTAACCTTTTGTCAATAGGGGGTGCTGTTAGCACTTATTTTTTTTTGACATTGCCAAATTAAACTGCCTAGTTGTCAATTCTTGCTCGTACAATATGCATATTATTGTTATTATTGGATAGAAAACACTCTCTAGTTTCTATAGCCGTTTGAATTATGTCTCTGAGTGAAACAGAACTCATTCTACAGCACTTTTCCTGATATGGAGTGAGATTTCAGAAATTTTGGCCTCTGGTCCCAGGTCAGTGTTAAAGTCCCTGTAAATCCTATGAGGATACAAACACTGCCCATGCCTTCCTCTAGATGTCAGTAAGAGGTGACAATTTGAATGGAGTCGATTGCGCAATCAGGGCCCGTATAAAACGCGAAAGACCGGATGTACCGTTCTTTTCCTGCTGCGCCTGACGCGAGATGGACGTCGCACTGGCTCTCTTTCCAAGCGTTGGTTTAGCCACTTATATATCGCCGGTCATGTTTTTACTCGTTATAGGTGTTAAAGACATCATAAGGTAGTTAATTTAAACCGTTTTATAGCAATTTATATCCGTTTAGTGCGATTTTGAGGCATTGCTTTGTGATGCACTTTGAAGCGCCGGGCACGTTTCGGGGTCCCGGTCGAACGTTAGTGGGCATTTCGAAGGACAAGAGGACATCTTTCGACCAAAAGAAGATTAGACCCAAGAAAGGATACATTGCCCAAGATACTGATGGAAGAACAGCTCACAGTAAGAACTATTTATGATGATAAATCGCTGTTCTGTTGAAAAATTTTAAACGCATATATCGCCATTTTGTTATGTGTAGCTTCGCTTGGCGGACCCGGTATTGCACAGTAAGGATAATTTTAGAAATGTAAGTCAGCGATTGCATTAAGAACTAATTTGTCTTTCGATTCCTGTCAACCCTGTATTTTTTAGTCAAGTTTATGATTAGCTATCGATTAGACTAGATCACTCTCAAATATAGCGCCCGACATTTTCAGGCCAGTTTTGCTACTATTCTCATTGTATAACCACGTTTTTTTGTGGCTAAATATGCACATTTTCGAACAAACTCTATATGTATGTTGTAATATGATGTTACAGGACTGTCATCGGAAGAATTCTGAGAAGGTTAGTGAAAAAATTAATATATTTTGGTGATCATAACGTTATCGCTCCCGTTGCCATGAATTCATGCTGGGGTAACGTTTGCACATGTGGTATGCTAATATAACGATTTATTGTGTTTTCGCTGTAAAACGCTTAGAAAATCTGAAATATTGTCTGAATTCACAACATCTGTGTCTTTCCATTGCTATGCTTTGTCTATTTTTATGAAATGTTTTATGATGAGTAAATTGGTAATACACGTTGCTCTCTGTATTTGTTCTAGTCGAGTTGTGATGGTGGGTGCAATTGTAAACTATGATTTCTACCTGAAATATGCACATTTTTCTAACAAAAACTATCCTATACAATAAATATGTTATCAGACTGTCATCTGATGAGGTTTTTTCTTGGTTAGTGGCTATCAATATCTTTATTTGGCCGAATTGGTGATAGCTACTGGTGGAGAGAAAAAATGGTGGACAAAGAAAAATGGTGTCTTTTGCTAACGTGGTTAGCTAATAGATTTACATATTGTGTCTTCCCTGTAAAACATTTTAAAAATCAGAAATGATTGCTGGATTCACAAGAAGTGGATCTTTCATCTGGTATCTTGGACTTGTGATTGAATGATATTTAGATGCTACTATTTACTTGTGACGCTATGCTAGCTATGCTATTCAGCTTTTTTACTGGTGGGGGGTGGGGGGTGCTCCCCGATCCGGGTTTCTGACTCGGTAGAAGTTAAAACCTTTGAATTCGGTCCATAGAAAGTTGATGAGACAGGAGACGAGTGGAGAAAGATTCCAGAAGGAGGGGTGACCTGTACGCAGGAGCAATTCGGTGATTCAACTCGCCTCAAGAATACTGATCAAAGAGCTCAACAAATATAAGGTAAGCAGAACCTGTTAAATCGAAATCTGCATATTATATTATAGTCAAATACCCAAATTAAGATCAGTGTTTCTGAGGCTGAGTATGGATTACTGTTAAATTTTATGTGAAAACTGTCCGTAACCGAAGGCATTGTGTAAAGATATCTGCGAAGTATAAGATCAAGTCGTATTAGTAATCTGGAACTAGTTGAATGGTGCTTCAATTAGGAGTATCGGAGAGAAATCTAAGCTTGATGTAGTCTGATCAAGTCGTATTAGTAATCTGGAACTAGTTGAATTGTGTTTCAATTAGGAGTATCGGAGAGAAATCTAAGCTTGATGTAGTGTTGAAATGTAATGTAATCTGTTCAAGTCGTATTAGTAATCTGGGACTGGTGGAAATGGCACCCCACTAGGCGCATCGGTGAGAAAACTAAGCTTGACATTTCGGGATTCAAGTCGCATTAGTAATCTGGGGCTAGTGGAAAAGGCACCCCACTGGGAGCATCGGAGAGAAATCTAAGCTTGAACTAAGAGTATAGGAATTAAACCTGAACTCTCCAAATTAATGTGAGTGATTGAACGTTCCACGAGGCTGATTGTTGCTAATTACTGATAAAAGTGACCGCTGAGTCAAAAAGTTTAGGTCGTTGTGAAGCTATTGCGCTGAAAGTTGACTTGATTTTTCCCTCTATTGCGCTGAAAGTTGACTTGATTCTTCCCTCTTGTGCTGTTGGTTTTGCCTTAAGGACTAGAAATCATTTGATAATTATTCTAGAAGCGCTAGGATATACTAATATATTGTCCCAAAAGGACACGTTTGAAATACTTTGGGAAAGTATTTAATTAATTAGTTGAATATGTGATAATAATATTTTTTGAGAAAAATGAGTCCTAGAATTAATTAAATAATTATTCTAGAAACGCTTGAATTTACTAACATATTGTTCCAAAAGGATATAGCTGAAATATTGTTGGAAAACGGAAAAAATAATTCGCTTAATATACGGCAATAAAATTATTTGTGTAAAGAGAGTGGGACACCAAAGATAAGTCTGTGTAGGCACCAAGAATACATCGCTGGGCGATCAGTGACGGGCTAAGAGCACCAAAAATAATATAGACCCAGACATAGTTTAACGACAAAATGGCCACGACCACCGTCCCCAAACACAAATTCAATGAATACTTAGATCAGAGAATAAAAGACAGAGCAGGGAGAGAAAATAACCCACCTCCCTATTTTCAAAATCCATTTACCCACCTCCCTCAAAACCCTTTTCTGACCCCTGCTGTGGTACAGGCACCGGTGTTTGTGGTGCATGAAAGACACCTAAAAGGTAGCATGACTTTGGGGATCCAAGAAGGGCAACTCGTGTGTGAAGAGAGGCCTGATCATCGAGAAAGGGAGGAAAGGGATAGAGCGTACACACAGGGACGTGGGGGGGGTTCGAACCCCGCCTCACTACAGGGACATGGTGGGTCTCTACCAACCTACCCACAAGGACGGGGTGGTGGGTCTCAACCAGGCCCTTTGAAGAGAGAAGACAGAGAGCTGATTCAGTTTTCTTCCACTCCAAACCCAGACTGGTTTAGAAGCAGAACACGGGGGGGTAGTCAAATAGTCACTGAAGGGTCATGGTCGCCACCAGGACAATGCTCCTCTGGGGCCTCATTAAGAGGAAACCACAGCAAGGACGATGAAGGTGAGAACAGATTAGGACAAGATGAAGAGGAGGTGGAGCGAGATTACACACCACAACCAGGCTATCCGTCTACATGGGGACAACAACCAAGGAACATTGGACCCTGGGGGAGCTGTTACAATTGTAAGCAGACAGGACATATGGCTCGTCAGTGTCCATACCCAGTGACAGCGGCCCAAAACCAGTGGATGGCGAATAGGGGACGAGGATACGCCCCGAGATCGAGGGGAGGAGTCCGACCAATGATGTACCAACCACGGGCAGCCCAGCAACCTGCATACAATCACCCAAACCCAGACCCAAATCAGCAACCTCCTCCTCCTTTCCAGGGCATGTCTGACGAATATGCCCCATGGCCCTGAAGCTGCCCACCACTAACCTACACTCATCATTGACCTGGACTACTGAAGCATCAAAGGCTTTTGCACTCTTGAAAACAGATCTCTCAGTGGCAGCAGCCTTAACAGCACCTGACTAAAAAAAAACAAGTTCCATCTGGATGTTTCTGAAAAAGAAGGATTTACATCATCCATCCTTTTCCAGAAACAAGAGGGGGAGAGAAGAGTGTTGATGTATCACTCCTCCAAACTGGACCACATTGAAGTAGGACAAACCACATGCTCCAGGTATGTGGCTGCAGTGGAAAAAGCTATTGGAAAAACAGCTCATCTGGTAATGTGCCATCCATTGGAAATCCACACCCACCATGGAGTTGCAGCATATCTGATGTGCAAAGAATTCACGTTCAGCGCTGGATTTTTTTTAAATAATAATAATAATAATAATCAAAAAATCAAAAATAACCTTTTGGTAATGGTAGACAGGTTTTCCAAATGGGTCGAGGCAATACCAACAGCACGTGAGGATGCCAGATCAGTCATTAAGTGGCTGCAGACTGAACTCATACCAAGGTATGGAGTTCCAAGGCAAATCCGATCCGACAAACGGGTCCCATTTCAGTAACCAACACCTGAGACAGGTGGAGGAAAGATTGGGTATTGTGCACAAGTTTGGGTTAGTGTACAGGCCACAATCTCAAAAGCCTCGTGAAACGCGCCAATCAAATGTATGTGCAGGTTTGAAGTTGATTTGGGTTGAAGCCCTGCCCCTGGCGTTGATGGCCATGAGAGCCTCTCCAGGTGTAGGCACCCATCTCTCTCCTCATGAGATAATGGCTGGAAGAGTCATGCCTGGTCCACCAAGGGATGGAGGTAATATGCCCGCCCTTGATGTACAACAAATTGTAATGTCTGATTATGTGAGAAAATTTACGGAACTTTCTGCAGCTCTCTCCACACAGATTCACAAGGTCCAAGAGGGGGAGCTGACGGGAGATCCGCCACCACTGAAGGTAAAAAATTGGTGACTGGGTGGGGTTAAAGTCCACAAGAGAAAGTGGCTGGAACCCAGGTGGACTGGACAGTACGAAGTGAAGGAGATTACTTCACACTCAGTCCAGGTCAAAGGTAAATCAGGCGCACCTTGGCACCACCTCACACATTGCACTCCAGCCCCAATCCCTTCTAGAACACTGACAGAAGTCAGAGCTGATTTATACAGCTTAAATTCGATTCCAAATGAAGACATTCCTGACTCAGGGGATGCGGCATCAAACTCCGCCTCCCCTGAAAAAGGAACCTCGCCCAGTTAGAGGGACATTTCTCCCTCCCTGGGCAAGGCTAGGGATATCTGGCCCCTTATTTGTGATATTCCTACTGATATTTGGGGTGTCCCTGGGCACTTTCACATGGTTAATAGAATAACTATAACCGGATCCCCATGGATGTATGTCACGGACACTCTAGTCTAACTAGGTAATAACAGATAAAAAAATCTAAAAATCAAATCAAAAATTATAAAACAACAGTTAAAATAAGAAACTAATATGGCTCAAATTGAGAAGGTTAAATAGAGCGGGTGGAGAGCTGTGCAGAGAATGGACAGAAGATGGCAGTATTGCAGCACTCAACGGTCTCCCAGCCGACGGGGAGCCTGGTTGAGTGCTGGTGACATAATTTTGTTTTTGTAGTAAACATTTAGGTTAAGGGTTTCCGTGTTCCCAGAGATAAGATATCTTAAAGGAGTACACTTATATATATATATTAGGAGGATTATTTTCTGAGTTTTATTTAGACAAGGGATTTTTTAAGATAAAGGGTTCTTTTAGTATGTCTAGATATAGTATGGAACACGAATGTAAGGAGATGATGTAACCTCTTGACCTGTCTTCATTGCATTTTCATGTGGTTTGATCACCCACGGGGGAATGTAGTGAGGATAATGAAATTGTGGTCATTTGGAATACTAATTTTGAGGTAAATTGATTATAATAGAGTTTATAACTCTTGACCATAATTGTAGTTTTAACCAAAGAGGAGTCAGGTTTCTGTTTTTAAACATTGGCTATGACGGTTTTGAATGGGCTGTTATTGATTTGGTAATACAACAGAAAAAATCCCATTTGTCATCGATAATAAATGGGGGAAGATATGATACATTGAGGTGTGAACAGGAGATATTTTAAGCCTATAGGGCAGGAAAATACATAAGCATTTAAATATAAGAATATTTTACTAATCTTACCTAAGTCAATATTAAGAGTAGGTAAGGTTGATACCTGGCCAGGGCCAGGTATCAAACGGGAGAGGGGTACATTGTGGTCTAGGATAGGATTGGGGCCTATTGGATAATAAACTAATTAAAAATTACTAGCTAACAAATGGGTATAGAAGTTAAATATATAATCAGATAGAACAAATGAGAAACTGTTTGTTAGCCAAACTTGTATGTCCAGGATTTTATGCGTTACAGGTGAATTAAAGGAGAAGGTGATTCACTCGACCTGGGGGCATATCGCACTTGGAGGGTGAGACACACTGACGAATGATCACAGAGTTAAGGAGAAGAACCGTTGCTAATAGAGCTCGGGGATCAACTCCTTAATGAAGAATCCCTGACCCCGACCTCTCAACACTGTGTACGTTCATAGAAGTGAAAGTGTTGCTTGATCTCTGGCTGATGATGTGTTCTCTGAGAGAGGGTGGGGTTTTTACAGGACTGCTTGTAGTCCTGAGCTGTCTGATTAGGATACGATGGGGATGTTACCATCACAGTACTGCCAGTTCCAACGGACCAGGGTTCAGCCGGCCTCCTCCACCACTTCAAGACCAAGTCCCACACCACCACCTAAGCTCTCCAATCTGGGACAGGTAATAAATGTAAAAGACATCTCAGATAGTGACCAATTGGGGACTGAAACTGGTTATGAGGAAAGGGAGAATATGTGGTTGGCCTACAAAACACTTAATAGAGAGGACTGTGTCGTATGTGGACATGCCAGACCTATTCTGGCTGCTCACCCATTTGCACTAAGTAATGGGGAAGGTTGGATGTGTATATTGGAAAGTTTAAGCCAAATTCAACCCTGTGTAAAACTCTGAGTCTTGTGTTCCCAGAAGTCCCTCCCCAGAAGGTACCGTGGGGAGTTAAGGCATATGGGGGATATTACAGCTGTATCACTAGTACAGGTAGGGGTATAGACTATGGGAGGCTCCCTACTACTACCTGCATCACTAATGCCACTATTAACTAGAGGTGTTGCTGATGTATGGTGGATGTGTGGACCTGCCAGGCGGTTGACCCCATTTTGAAAGGAAATTGTCGTTGCACATGTGCTTTGGCCAGTCTGATACCACCATTGCCTATTATTGAGGTTATAGCTAACAACTTCTGGGAGCTGCCCATGACACAGAGACTCGGTACCAACCCAGGAGACGGCAGAACCGTGACGCTCCTTGGTCCGAGGGTACAGATAACATGCACACCAACCTGTTGGGGTCCCAATAGGGGTCCCCCACGAATACCAGACATCAAACAGGAATGATGGCCTGTGGCATTTATTGCCCATTTTTGGCCCAGCTATTGTTGATGCTAAGCAGAATGCCTGGATCAATTATATCTACTATAATCAACAATGATTTGTTAATTACACCCACACAGTACTTACGGGGATGGCTGAACGATTGGATGCTACCTCTCAAACCAGTAGACAAAATAGACTAGAACTGGACATGATTCTGGCCAACCAGGGAGGTGTATGTAAAATGATTGGGGAACAGTGTTGCACGTTTGTTCCTAACAATACTAGTCCGGATGGGAGCATTTCAAAAGCTCTGAGTGGGTTGGCAAGGTTATCAGTGGAGATGAAGGGTCTTGCAGGTGTGGAGGAGAGTGGACTGTTCCCTGGCTGGGTGGTTGGTTTGGTAAGTACACTACAATGATGGTTACTGGATTTCTGACTCTAGTTGTTGTTTTTCTTATGCTCATGTGCTGTGCTGCCTGTATCATACTTTGTTTGAAGAAGTCTGTTACAGATGTGGCAAGGAGGCTGATACGGAATCAAGCTTTCGCAGGAGAGTGGGCCTGACAGAGGAGGACCCTTGGTTTGCTGTAGTAGAGGTTGTCGAATGAATAAAAAGTGATGTTTGTCCTCCCTGTTGTGAAGGTTTGAAGTTCCCGGGTGGCGACGAGCCCACCTGGTACAGGTTGTATAGAGGGATGGACCTGAGGGTTTAACATTTTCTCGTTTTTTGGTTAATAATGTGTGATTTTGGACTCAACAAGGCTTTGAGGCGGTCCATGGACAATTGGCAGCTACATCCCTGATGGCATTTCAAAATAGAATCGCGGTTGATATGTTATTGGCAGAACGGGGGGGGGGGGGTCTGTGCCATGTTTGGTGAGCAGTGTTGTACTTTCATTCCCAACAACACAGCTACGGATGGGAGTCTGACTGTAGCATTGGAGGGACTTCGTACCCTTAATGATAAGATGAAACAGCATTCTGGAGTGGACACTTCTATGTGGGACTCATGGATGGATGCTTTTGGTAAATATAAGACGCTGGTTTCCTCTATCCTAGTATCTATTTCCGTTTTTGCGGGCATTCTTGTACTTTGTGGATGCTGTTGCATTCCATGTGCGCGCACGCTTGCTAGCCGTGTTATCACTGCCGCCATAGACCCTAATCAGGAAAGGGCCCAAATGTTCCCATTGCTTGATGATGGGGAAGCTGGACCTGTCTATCTATTTGAGGACTAAGAAACTTTTATGTCACGTCTCTTGTGAGACGTGAAGAGGGGGAATTAAAAAATTTGTCTTCTGACAAATTTTATCCCATAGCTTTGTCTTTTTTACTTTTATGTCACGTCTCTTGTGAGACGTGAAGAGGGGGAATCAAAAATTTGTCTTCTGACAAATTTTAACTAGTTTATTCACGTCTATAAGACGTGAAGAGGGGGATTTGTAAGAAATTGTAATAGATACTGGTAACTTGTTTTAACAACTTCTCAACACTAGCTATACTTGACACAACATGCACCCATCCCCCACTATACCCCCACTCTTCGTACCCTTATAATAACCACAGACCCACACACACTCCCCTCCCCCATGAACAGGCCCCTGTTAAAACAAGCGCACATAGAATCTCATCCTCGAGCAGAATGTAAGACAAAGAACTGTGTGAAGAGCCAATGGAACGTCGACATCAGGCCCGGACAGGACTACCCACGACCCAGATCGACCAATCGGAAGGCCAGACTACAAGATCAACCTACCTTACTTGTTGCATATATAACCAGCACAAACTGCTTAGAGCTCTCTTTTCCGACGATTCCATACGAGTCAGACAGAAGGGGCCGTGCTGCACGATTTCAAAGATATTTTTACTTGTGAATAAACTGCCTTATTATACAATTATCCACCTCGTCCTATGTCTCAACTTGATCTCCTGTCTCCAGTAAACGTTTTATCAACATTACCAACATAATTAGAGCAGAAAGAAATACCGGTGGCGGTAATGCACGTAATTTATGAAAGTTGCCAATCGCAATATAAAGTCAAGAGAAGAAAAGGTCTGGAAGGAGGATAGATGACTAGAAACGATTCAGTTGACCGTTTTATGTGTGGATTAATTGTTGGAGTAGAGGACCTTGTGCATTTCAGGGAAAATAACTCAATGTTTATATCCTAGGACAAATTAGCTAGCAACAGCAAGCTAGCTAAGTAGGACAAATTAGCTAGCAAGTGCAAGCTAGCTAGCTAAATTTACATAAATGTTTAATGCTATTCAACCAGTCCCCAAATTAATGTCATTGGTTCAGTTTGTTTTGATATTTTAACCTGCGTGTCGTAATCGCGTTTGGTGTAGGGGGACAAAATACATTTACGCACGATGGCGCACGCATGCAGCCGGTTTGGGTTCCGTGTTACTGTCTGTCCCTCCGACATTTGCAACATTGTTTCAATATTCAGATCTCCAACTGTCCCATAGTAATGAACGTGTAGGGGTCGGCAGTCGGGACGAGAGGGGGAGGCAGGCAGCGTTTCGCAGCCAGTCAAAATGATGAATCAGCTGGCATAATTTTTTATGGATATACAAAGAAAGGTCAATTGAAAAAAGTTGAAATGAATGAATGAAATTAAATGCAGCTAGTTTGCAGTCTTTCCAGCTTCAGTTTGAAGTGATTGTGTTAGCTGTGTTGTTGGCTAGCTCCTCTGAACAACAGACGAGAGACACATTTTGTATGCCAGGTGAATTCGTGCCTCATTAGCTCATTGTTATGGATGTATCCAAATAAATATCACGGGAAAACAGCTTAAACAAGTGCAGCTCCTTTTGTTATTCTGGCTGCACTGTTTGATGTGACTAAGCTAGACGTAGTTGGCTAGCTAGCAAGCAAGGGATAGGAATGTTGCCAGCCAGTATGGCAATGGAACATTTAGAACAAACGACTGTCGCATCCATAGATACAGAGCAAAAAGACTTAACGACTGGGTCGTGTCTCTGGCAACCGAACCAATAGAACGAATGACCAGCCGGCTTGGGTAGCAACCCTAGATTTGTTTCGGGACTATATCTTGTGGAAGGATTAAATAGTATGAAAAAAAATCATCTAAATAATGCTTTCAAGTAAAATATGTCAATCAATATTTGAATATGTTGGTAACCTGTTGTATAAAAGTGATAATGCCCTCGAAGCCGGTGTTGAGGATATATTGGCACGGTTTTCTGGCCCTCGACAAACAACACCCATGCTAAATATACAGTTGAAGTCGGAAGTTTAGGCTGGAGTCATTAAAACTCGTTTGTCAACCACTCCGCAATTTCTTGTTAACAAACTATAGTTTTGGCAAGTTGGTTAAGACATCTACTTTGTGCATGCAAAGTAATTTTTCCAACAATTGTTTACAGACAGATTATTTCACTGTATCACAATTCCAGTGGGTCAGAAGTTTACATAAGCTAAATTGACTGCCTTTAAACAGCTTACAAAACTCAAGAAAATGTCATGGCTTTAGAAGCTTCTAACAGGCTAATTGACATAATTTGAGTCAATTGGAGGTGTACCTGTGGATGTATTTCAAGGCCTACCTTCAAACTCAGTGCCTCTTTGCTTGACCTCATGGGAAATAAATCAACAGAAATCAGCCAAGACCTCAGAAAAAAAATTGTAGACCTCCACAAGTCTGGTTCAACCTTGGGAGCAATTTCCAAACGCCTGAAGGTACCACGTTCATCTGTACAAACAATAGTACGCAAGTATAAACACCATGGGACCACGCAGCCGTCATACCACTCAGGAAGGAGACGCGTTCTGTCTCCTAGAGATGAACGTACTTTGGTGCGAAAAGTGCAAATCAATCCCAGAAGAACAGCAAAGGACCTTGTGAAGATGCTGGAGGAAACAGGTACAAAGTATCTATATCCACAGTAAAACAAGTCCTATATTGACATAACCTGAAAGGCCGCTCAGCAAGGAAGAAGCCATTTCTCCAAAACCGCCATAAAAAAAGCCAGACTACGGTTTGCAACTGCACATGGGGACAAAGATCGTACTTTTTGGAGAAATTCCTCTGGTCTGATGAAACAAAAATAGAACTGTTTGGCCATAATGACCATCGTTATATTTGGAGGAAAAAGGGGGAGCCTCGCAAGCCGAAGAACTCCATCCCAACCGTGAAGCATGTTGGTGGCAGCATCATGTTGTGGGGGTGCTTTGCTGCAGGAGGGACTGGTGCACTTCACAAAATAGATGGCATCATGAGGTAGGAAAATGATGTGGATATATTGAAGCAACATCTCAGAACATCAGTCAGGAAGTTAAAGCTTGGTCGCAAATGGGTCTTCCAAATGGACAATGACCCCAAGCATACTTCCAAAGATGTGGCAAAATGGCTTAAGAACAACAAAGTCAAGGTATTGGAGTGGTCTTCACAAAGCCCTGACCTCAATCCTAAAGACAATTTGTGGGCAGAACTGAAAAAGCATGTGCGAGCAAGGAGGCCTACAAACCTGACTCAGTTACACCAGCTCTGTCAGGAGGAATGGGCCAAAATTCACCCAACTTATTGTGAAAAGCTTGTGGAAGGTCACCAGAAACATTTGACCCAAGTTAAACAATTTAAAGGCAATGCTACCAAATACTAATTGAGTATGTAAACTTCTGACCCACTGGGAATGTGATGAAAGAAATAAAAGCTGAAATATCATTTTCTCTACTATTATTCCGACATTTCACATTCTTAAAATAAAGTGGTGATCCTAACTGACCTAAGACAGGTAATTTTTACTAGGATTAAATGTCAGGAATTGTGAAAAACAGAGTTGAAATGTATTTGGCTAAGGTGTATGAAACTTCCGACTTCAACTGTATCCTCCAAACACCGGCTTCTCTGGCATTATCACTTCAATAGACACTGGTGTATCAAGTTAGCTAACAGGGAGAGGGAAAGAATAAATCCTGTAGTGGCCATAGACATAGAAGAGTTGAGTCACATAAACAACACAAAACAGCTTCCACAACTGACAACCTACATCTTATATAATAGAGAGAGACAGGCTACCTAACACTGAGTGAGAAAGCATTTGCATACAGCAAGCATATAAACTCAGCAAAAAAAGAAACATCCCTTTTCAAAGACCCCGTCTTTCAAAGATAATTTGTAAAAATCCAAATAACGTCACAGATCTTCATTGTAAAGGGTTTAACTTTTTAGAGATAGGGGGCAGTATTCTGAAGTTTGGATGACTGAGGTGCCCAAATTAAACTGCCTGTTACTCAGGCCCAGAAGCTAGGATATGCATGGTAATATTGGATAGAAAACACTCTAAAGTAAAACTGTTAAAATAATGTCTGAGTATAACAAAACTGATTTGGCAGGCGAAACCCAGAGAACAATCCATCCAGGGAAAAATTGAGGTCATTGGATATTCCAATGCTTTTCTATGGGAAACCCACATTTTTAGGACACAGATTGCAGTTCCTATGGCTTCCACTAGATGTCAACAGTCTTTAGAAATTGTTCGATGTTTTTTTTTTTTTTAAATGAAGAAGTAGTCGTATTCTTTCTAAGTGTCACTCAGAAGAACTCTAGTATTTTGGTGCGCGTGAATGACTACGCGCTCCTCGTTTTTCTCCGGTATTGGAAACAGTTTATTCCGTCTTAAATTTTATCGATTATTTACATATTAGGATACCTAAGGTTGGATTACAAATGTTGTTTGAAATGTTTGGACCAAGTTTACAAGTTACTTTTTACATTCCTTTGTAGGCATGTTGGAACAGGTGTATTTCTGAATCAAACACGCCAAATAAACTGACATTTTTGGGATATAAAGAAGGACTTTATCGAACAAAATGACCATTCATTTTGTAACTGGGACATTTGGGTTTGCAAAAAGATGAAGATCTTCAAAGATAAGCGATTTATTTTATAGCCATTTCTGACTTTCGTGATGACTCTGCTTGGTTAGAAAATGATTGTGACGTGCACCGGTGAGGGCACACACTGGGTTATTTATCTCCGGTATTGAATATACTATTTTCGATCTTAAATTGTATTGTTTATTTACATATTAGGGTACCTGAGAATTGATTAGGAACGTTGTTTGACATGTTTGGACCAAGTTTATTGGTAACATTTGGGATTCATTTTGAACGAGGGGAAACCGGTGGATTATTGAATGAAGCGTGCCAAATAAACTTTTTGGGGATATAAATTTGGACTTTATCGAACAAAAGGACCATTTATTATGTAACAGGGACCCCTGTGATTGAAACCAGATGAAGATCTTCAAAGGTAAGGGATTTATATTATTGCTATTTCTGGTGCATCTGCTTGGCTGGATAATGTTTTTCATGCTTTTGTATGCGGGGCGCTGTCCTCAGATAATCGCATGGTGTGCTTTCGCCATAAAGCCTTTTTGAAATCTGACAAAGCGGCTGGATTAACAATTAGTTGATCTTTTAAATGATGTATGACACTTGTATTTTCATGAAAGTTTAATATTACGATTTCTGTCATTTGAATTAGGCGCTCTGCAATTTCAACAGATGTTGTCGAGGTGGGTCGCTTGAGGCGCGCCTAGCCATAACAATGCTTGTTCAATGAACGATAAACAATTAATGAACATGCACCTGTGGAACGTTCGTTAAGACACTAACAACTTACAGACGGTAGGCAATTAAGGTCACAGTTATGAAAACTTGGGACACTAAAGAGGCCTTTCTACTGACTCTGAAAACCACCAAAAGAAAGATGCCCAGGGTTTCTACTCATCTGCGTGAACGTGCCTTCGGCATGCTGCAAGGAGGCATGAGGACTGCAGATGTGGCCAGGGCAATAAATTGCAATGTCCGTACTGTGAGACGCCTAAGACAGCGCTACAGGGAGACAGGACGGACAGCTGATCGTCCTCTCAGTGACAGACCACGTGTAACAACACCTGCACAGGATCGGTACATCCGAACATCACACCTGCAGGACAGGTACAGGATGGCAACAACTGCCCGAGTTACACCAGGAACGCACAATCCCTCCATCAGTGCTCAGACTGTACGCAATAGGCTGAGTGAGGCTGGACTGAGGGCTTGTAGGCCTGTTGTAAGGCAGGTCCTCACCAGACATCACAGGTAACACCGTCGCCTATGGGCACAAATCCACCGTCGCTGGACCAGACAGGATTGGCAAAAAGTGCTCTTCACTAACGAGTCGCGGTTTTGTCTCACCAGGGGTGATGGTCGGATTCGCGTTTATCGTAGAAGGAATGAGCGTTACACCGAGGCCTGTACTCTGGAGCGGGATCGATTTGGAGGTGGAGGGTCCGTCATGATCTGGGGCGGTGTGTCACAGCATCATCGGACTGAGCTTGTTGTCATTGCAAGCAATCTCAACGCTGGAAGACATCCTCCTCACTCATGTGGTACCCTTCCTGCAGGCTCATCCTGACATGACCCTCCAGCATGACAATGCCACCAGCCATACTGCTCGTTCTGTGCGTGATTTCCTGCCAGACAGGAATGTCAATGTTCTGCCATGGCCAGCGAAGAGCCCAGATCTCAATCCCATTGAGCACGTCTGGGACCGGTTGGATCGGAGGGTGAGGGCTAGGGCCATTCCCCCCAGAAATGTCCAGGAACTTGCAGGTGCCTTGGTGGAAGAGTGGGGTAACATCTCACCGCAAGAACTGGCAAATCTGATGCAGTCCATGAGGAGGAGATGCACTGTAGTACTTAATACAGCTGGTGGCCACACCAGCTACTGACTGTTACGTTTGATTTTGACCCCACCTTTGTTCGGGGATACAGTATTCCATTTCTGTTAGTCATATGTCTGTGGAACTTGTTCAGTTTATGTCTCAGTTGTTTAATCTTATGTTCATACAAATATTTACACATGTTAAGTTTGCTGAAACTAAATGCAGTTGACAGTGAGAGGACGTTTCTATTCTCTTGTTTAGATACAAGGTTTGAGTCGCATAGACAACGGTGAATGCAAGTAGCGAACATTCCAAAAATCTTTACCAGTGGAGGCTGCTGAGGGGAGGACGGCTCATAATAATGGCCGGAGTGGAGTAAAGGGTATCAAACATGTTTTTCATGTGTTTGATACCATTCTATTCACTCCATTCCAGACATTATTATGAGCCGTCCTCCCCTCAGCAGCCTCCACTGATCTTTACATAACACTAATGTATTAGTGTTGACATAATGTCCTATACCAACAAAGCATGGCTCCTAGAGAAGTTATAGAAGTTAATAGTACCCTGATTAGAGCCACTATATTATTTGTGAAATAAGGAAATGCTGCTCTTACTTCATAACTTTGATGCGGAAGCGTAGGTCCCCTGGCTCTCCATCGATGTGAGGTTCGCCTTGAGAGACGTAGTTATGAGTTAGACACTGATACCACTTGTAAAAACTTTTTTTTTTACACCCATTATCCTGATGGTTGAGTAAGTAGCTTACCTTCCCCAATGAAAGGGTACTCCATCTCATCTCTCACTCCCTGTTCAATCTCTACCTCCAGAGTTCTCTCCTCATTCACCAGCCTGGGATCATAAGACAGTCACATTATCATCCTCATCACATAAAGAAAGAACCCATTGACTCCTGTGTTAACAGTCTTAACCAGATGCACAGTCAATATGACAGTATAGAACAGAGGTTCCCAACCTTTATCAGTTACTGTACCACCAACTACATGTTGTTCTGCCTGGAGTACCCCTGAAGTATCCCCTCATGTGCATTTTTACCAGTAGGCCTATGGTCTCATGAGTCTTCGCAAGTCACCCCTGTGGATTTGCCAAGTACCCCCAGGGTCCTAGTACCCCTGGTTGGGAACCACTGGTATAAATCACATCTTTAAAATGTATAAATTTGCACATTCTTTTTGTTTTTTTGCTGACAGCACCCAACCCAACATGCACACAACAGGGTGCAGGACAGAGTCAACCACAAAGCAGCACCCCTGAAGCAGTGACTCACTTTATATTGGGGCACTCATCACACACTACTTCCTGGCTCATCTGGAAGCGTCCAGGTCCGAGTTGCGTCGTCCTCATTTCCTGTCTGCAGTTGCATTTCCGTTTCCCAGGGGCCTCTTTGGCTACAGGCTTGTTACGAACAACCTGAGATGAACATATAGGTGACGTGATGAGATTAGGATGTATGTGTTGGAATAGGGTAGGCCTGGTGGAGCATACAAATCGTATACAGTGGCCATGTCCGAATACCCGTACTTGCGTTCTAAATAGTAGCATTTTGGGTATGCGAAAATAGAAAGTTATATAGTAGGTGACATTTTTTTAATTCAGTATGCTTTCAATGCCAGGATGTCATACTCCATTCAGCTTGATATCTAGTAGAATTCACTGCACACCATTGAGGAAGAGAGTCGCTGATAAATCACAAGGTTACGCAGCGTACCAAAATTAACGAATGGCGGGAATGTATGCAATTTAGATGATGCATTCTCAGTATGGAGGAGCCTAGTATGTTATTTTATGCTTACTACATACATTTTTACTAAACAGTGCACAGTATGTAGTTTAAGTAAGTAGTAGGCAAGACAGATTTTGGATATGGACAGTATATACAGACCACCATAAGGGTTGAAGTGTACCTCTACAAAGTTCCCAGAGTACACCTCTTCGAGTGTGACCTCCAGGTCCAGCACAATGTCATTTCCTCTGGGGATGTTCCTGTCCTGTTGTCCTTGCCGGTTTCCTCCAAACATGAAGCCAAAGTCACCAAAGAAACTGGAAGAGGCAACAGAGTGTGAGGTAACAGTGGCGTAAGAGACATTATTTGGAATGTAGCCAGTGCTTGACATAGACAGGAGCTCAGTACCGGCACCTCAAATGTTCTACTGCTTGAGCTCCTGTTCCTCTTATAGAACATTATCTCAAAAGTATTGTGTAGATCCTGCACCTAAAAATAAACAGTACCGGCACCCAAAATGAGTACCAGCACCTATTTCAGTCCAAATCAAGCACTGCTTGTAGCGGGAGCTTGTAATTTAACGCACTTCAGCCCGGTATTAAGCATTTATTACAAAGTAAAGCCCTGGTAAGCCTGGTCTCGGAGCGACCACATAGACATATACCCACAAGGATGATGAGGATATCATTGTTAAACACCGAGATCCTATATTCTGAAACCATCATGTACAGTATAGCAATCTATTAGGTAAACCTCCTGTACCTGGAGAAGATATCATTGTGAGAACCATGGTGGCCCTCTTTCAGACCATCCTCTCCATATGCATCATACTGCTTCCTCTTCTCTTCATCAGAGAGCACCTACAAACAGCACAACATCAGGGATTGACTCTTTTTAAGCCACAAAATACTGTAGAGTACATGGTTTCTTTACATTAGCAACATGAAATTAACTTTAATTACAAATTCTTAACATCACATTTCACCCACTTAAATAGCTTAACCATGCAAAATGTATCAATCATGAAATTGGATGATGTTTCAAATCTACACGTTATCAGTGATCATGATGACACTGGTGAGGTGCGCATCATGGGATGTTTCACTGAGCCGCTCCGAGTGCTCCACGTCGTGCTTTCATGAGAGAACACTGACCACAGTATGAGCCAATCAGAGGCAGCCACACGGTCTTCTTGGCCAATCAAAATCACTATGTCGTTTCCAACAACAACCAAATAGGTCGCTTCAGTTTCTTACAAAATACTTTCGTTTCGGTGCCTCGATCGTAACGAAAATGAGATAGCATGCTGAAGCCAAATATTATTACACACCCAGATCAAATGACTATTATAAAAGGTTAATAAATTATACATAACAATAGAGTACTATCATCTCAACACTCATTTGCCATTCATATCTTTTACATCTCTTCATGAGACTGACAATGATGTTGATGGGTATTGTTTCTGAGACTAGCTACACAAGACAAGATCATCATGGCATGATATTGATAGCACATATTGTAAAACAAAAGTGCCAGGCAAATAACAATTACCAGAGAGATAAGTGATACCGGGGTTTACTTCCTACCTCATAGGCTGACCCCAGGTCTGCGAATTTGTCAGCAGCAGTTGGGTCATCTGGGTTTCTGTCAGGGTGCAGCTGGAGAGCCAGCTTTCTGTAAGCCTTCTTGATGTCCCTCACAGATGCAGACTTGCTCACCCCCAAGATCTTGTAGAAATCTCGCCTGTAGATAGAGGTGAAAATAAGAGGGGGTGTCTAGCTACCTACCGGATCTTAGATAGTTCCCCTTCATGATAGTGACAAGTGGAGTAGGGTTCACAAACGTGTGGTTTATCAGACTAAGAATCTTTGTGAAGTAAATCATTCTAAATGGGCATCACCCAGTCCAGAGTAATTCAGTTTGATATCAACGGCTCTCATTTTTGGAGTACAAAGCCAGTTGAGCAAGTTAGCCCACTCTTCCATGTCATTCCCTCGAGTAGATACACACGATTCACGATGCTGGAAACAAAGGATCAGGCAGGGTGATGTTGACTACCCTATGAACAAGGACTTTATTTAAAGTGTTGTTCACATTGCTGAGATTGCTTCTTTACCCCTCCAAATAGTAGCTAGCTAACGTTAGCTATTTTACACATGGAGAACGGGCTTCAGAAGCGTAGACCAATCACAATGAAACATGTGTACCAACTAGCGATACCGCGTTTGAACCGGTTTGACCATTGCAGAGACGGTGTGTTCGGGTTATATAGAAACACGTACTTACCCTGCAAGCACTGCTGTAACGAAATAAAGGACAAGACAGCAAACACTGCATAGATTCATCCCTTTAACGGCCATAGATACCAGTTTCTTCAAGAAACCAACAGAACAACCCGGCTTTTGAGGTATGGTTCCTTTCTGTCACTGATCCTCTTCCTTCTGTCAAATCAGAACCGCCCACATGCTGCCTGGAAGTCCCGCCTCTCGTGCTAACGCCCGCCCACCGTATATATCAGAGGCACATCCTACATTCATCCACTAGAAAATATACTGCCAATTATATATATAGCTCTTAAAGCGACAGCAATAAAAGCCGGTGTACACTTTTTAAATATATTTGCAATATATTTTCTAGTGGATGAATGTAGAATGTGCATCGGATTCTTACAATATGCCTGGTGCCTTTCAGCAATTCTCCCTTTATGTCGGACTTGATGCACCACCAGGCAGTGCACTGTGCGCGCGACCTTCGCTATGTGTAGTCGCGCGCAACAGATGAGAACATGCAAGGGCGCCAAATAGGAAGAACGTCGAACGTTCTGTAGCTAGCTACGTGCTGATCAAATTCACAGCATAGTAAACAAACCATACCAAAAGCCAGGTAGCTAGCTAAATACTGTAAGGTACTGAACTTTAATTTTACTTATGAGGGAGCTTGATCACCAGTTACTTTTCCTGGAACTTCGAGGCAGGACCAGAAATCGCTTGGACTAGTGGAAACTTGCTGAACAAGCCAAGGTAAACTAAGCGTCAAGTGTTTTGTCTCTGCTAGTCTGACTGCTTTGCATCTGCTGCTAAGCCATGTTGCTAGCTAACTAGCTCGCTAACGTTCCCTTGCTAAATAAATAAATCAAGCAAATGCTGTTAGCTACCTACAGATCATCTCTAGTGGCCAGTTGTTGTCATGGGAACATCCGGCGTCCACTCTGTTAGCCAGGAAGGAACAGCAGAGTCAGACAACACAGACATTTGCAATGGAACAAGCAGTCACATATATAAAATAAAACATTATTTAAAGTGCTTTAGTGCACTAGCTAGTTATAAAGGGGATATTCTGTTTGCCCATAAGGTTCAAATTCAGTTTTTATAATACAGCTAGTTAGTTACCCTTTTAATTACGAGTTATCTAATAATACTGGAATATTGAACAGCAGACCAGAAGGCACCAATGAATAGGTGAACTCTTGTCTACAACCTTCTTAATTCAATGCACTACCATAGCTCAGATATCTCACCACACTCACTGTATGCTCATCCCTCTGTCTGACCTCTCACCCAGTTATTTTGTTCTTCCACTCCCTCCTCCTCCTGGCCCACTAACAGCCATGGACCAGGGTGGTGGTGTGGCGGTGTGGCCTCGCATGGAGCCCTTCCTCTTGGGGGCTCTGCAGGTGGCACCCCCTACCAAACTCAGCCTGCACTACCTGCGCAAGATGGCTGCCTACGTGCACTCGCGAGAGGGCTGCTTCCCCATGCTAGGCTGGCTCATGTGGAGGCACATTGCCTGTGGCAAGCTGCAGCTCCCTGAGGACCTGGCCTGGCTCTACTTTGAGACCTTTGACCTGCTGGCTGGTCACCCTGCAGAGGAGAGGCTGGAGTGGGCTGAGAACCTGTCCCAGTGCTCCTCCCCCAGAGAGCTGGACCGCCAGAGGAGCAAGGTGAGCTGTGAGCACACTAAGGAGGGATGAGAAAAGGGCAGAGACCTGTATGACTATGTCCCCCAGGGATGTGTTGTCAGTTGGGCTGTAATAATATCTATCCTGTTGTATCCTGCACTTTTTTTTGTTTAGACAGACTTTGATACAAGAGTCTGTCTATTATCCTTTTAGGTATTGTTTGTGAGACTGACCTATGTCATGTATTGGTTTGTGTTCAGAATCTCTGTATTTTCCTCTTCTCTCTTTTCTAGTTGTGTGTGGACACGCTGCAGTTCCTCCTCTTCCTCTACATTCAGCAGCTGAACCGGGTGTCTCTGCGTACATCTCTGATTGGTGAAGAGTGGCCAAGCCCCCGCTCTCGCTCCCCCTCCTCGGACCGCGAGGCAAAGACCAGCTCTCAAAACAAGGTCCTGTTGCTTTATATTGCTTACAAGTTTAACGGCAGGCTGAGAGTGTAAATGTACACAATCCGTTTTTACGATTAAGTCTCTAACCTATCTCTATACTTGGACATTATTTCGTTTTCTTTCTTGAAATGCAAAGCAAAACATATTCTGATGGTCTAGTTACTGACATTTTATTATAAACTGGGTGGTTTGAGCCCTGAATGCTGATTGGCTGACAGCCATAATATATCAGACCGTATACCATGGGTATGACAAAACATTTATTTTTACTGCTCTAATTATGTTGGTAAACAGTTTATAATTGCAATAAGGCACCTCGGGGGTTTGTGGTACATGGTCAATATACCACGGCTAAGGGCTGTGTCCAGGCACTCCGCAATGCGTTGTTCATAAGAACAACCTTAGCCGTGGTATATTAGCCATATACCACACCCCCTCATGCCTCATTGCTTAAATATACTACCCCATTGCATTAGCTCCCATATCCATGCAATGTATCATTGTTCAGTCTTTTCCCCCTGTTGCTGTGATCAGAACTGGGACGACCAGGCCCACCTGTCCTTCCTCCAGACCCACCTGTGTGAGCTGCTGGAGCTGCTAGTAGAACCAGGCCAGCTGTCAGGGTCCGGCCAAGCCGTGAAGGACAGCCAGGTCTCTCTGGAGGCTCTACAGGTGAAGCGAGGGAACATGGTCCGCATCCCAAATAGAAACCTATTCCCTATACAGTGCACTACTTTTGACCAGAGCCATCTGGGCTCTGTAGTAGTGCACTATATAGGGAAATGGATGACATTTGGATGCACTCATCCTCAACTATATATTCTTGTATAAAACAGTGAAAGGTTCCATAACATGCCCAATATGTTGCAGTGTTCATTACATTTTTACAATACAACTATTTGCCTTTTCAGTAAACAACAATACAATAAAATATTTTCTCTACAGGGCCTCAGCCTGCTGCTGGAGGGCTCAGTGTCCCGCGGCCGGACCGTCCACCCCATCCACAAACTGCTCTCCAGAGCCCCACTCCAGGCCCAAGCAGGGTACTCCAAACTCAGCCGCTCCTTCTCGCTGCACCCCCTGCTGGCATGGCTCAGACAGGCCCTCGTCCCCAACCCCTTTGGGATGTCAACCTGCCTGAGGTCTGGGAAGAAGCTGGCCTGGGCTCAGCAAGGTAGGTTACTACCACCCAAAGTAAACCCTAATGTTGATCATTCATTTATATTTAGATGCACAGTCAAATAAGGTGTGTTAGTATGTTTTATAGAAATGAGTGCGTTATCTTGTAACTCTTTTCTAGCTCACCTTTTTCTGTGGGAGATTTAGAGAGCTATCAGGATTGAAGCATGGCTGTCTGTCCGTGACTGTCTGTTCTCCTGTCCTCTAGTGGAGGGAGCCATGAAGAGAGCTAAGATTGCCCGGAACACCCACACGGCCCCCCCAGGCAGCAAGATGGTGCTGATGTCACAGGTGTTCAGACAGACTCTGGCCAAGGACTCAGACAAGCTAGCAGGAGCTAACGTCAAAATACACCGCTGCAGTGACGCCTTTATCTACCTCCTCTCTCCACTCAGGTGAGAGGTTCTCTACACATAGTCAGACTGGACACTACACCTGTAGCATGCCCCATCTAACTACAAAAACAGATCCATTTCAGTAGAAATATCCCTTTTCTTAGATGAGATGGCATTCCCCGTGGTGTGTGTTTCAGGTCAGTGAGCCTGGACAAGTGTCGTAACAGCACGGTAGTCCTGGGTCCCATCGAGACCAGTATCCACATCCAGAGCTGTGAGAACGTCAAGGTGGTGTGTGTGGCTGGCCGTCTAGCCATAGGGTCCTCCTCCTACTGTACCATCCATGCCCTCACCCCCACCCAGCCTCTACTGCTCCCTGGGAACACTGCACTCACCCTGGGGCCCTTCCACACACATTACCCCTCCCTGGAGGATCACATGGCCAGTGTGGGTCTAGCTGTGGTGCCCAATGCCTGGGACCAGCCCTTACTGGTGGGAGTGGAGGGTACCATCCCAGACCCTGGATCCTACAGGCTGCTGCCGCCGGCTGAGTTCTGCCCCCTTGTGGTGCCCTTCAGGATGGAGGGGGATACGTGTGAGGTGCCAGGTGGGCTGCCATCGCTGTACCAGAAGGCCCATGAGGAGAGGGAGAAGAGTGTACAGGACTGGCAGAAGATGGTGAAGGATGCCCACTTGAACAAGTGAGTCATTAACAGAGAAGACCAAACTGCTAGATTTATTAATAATGGAAATTTGACCTGGACTCAGACTGAAAACATGAACTGCTTCCCAGTTTCCATGATCAATGTGAATTATGAAGCAACCCTTTAAAATGTCAGATTTTTATACAGGGTTGTGAGCTCTGAGGAGTCTGGTAATGTTCCTCTTGTTCCTCTATTCAGTCATGCGTCTCTGTTTTCAGGGAGCAGCGGCGTCAGTTCCAGGCCCTGGTGGAGCAGAAGTTCCATGAATGGCTGTTGGAGTCGGGACACAGGCAGGAGCTTGATAGCCTTATCCCCCCCTGCATCGCATCCCAGGACCCCTCGGACAGCGACAGCCTGGAGGCCAGGACCAATGACACCAGACAGGAAGGGACATCTATACGGGAAGTGGGACATACCCTTCTGCCTTGCTGACTTTTTGGGTTCTTGTTGATGGAGATCCCCATACAAAGCTCTTGCCTTTGCCTCTCAGTCAGCGGTTTGCCTCACAGCCACTAGCACTTCTAATCCCTTTGTTTGCCTGCTGTCTGTCCACAGTTCCAAGCAGGATCTGATCTGAGGATCAGTAGACTACAGAAGGAGGATGGTCTGGTATAGACAACTGGCTTTGTTCCCCTTCATCCAGCTGAGACTGTTGCGTCCCGATTCTCTACCCTTCTCCTGAAGTGTGTACTTGTACACTCCCTCTCATGTATTTTACAACAGTGTGGATGTGCAGGGTAGAGAATCAGGACAGAGCCAGTGGTCCTAGAGCACTTGGGGTACAATAACATGGTACCCATTGTTAGCCACACTGGTTAGATCTGTGTAGTGTGGTACCTCTGTAGTGGGTACTGTACTATTTAAATAATAGGGAATCAGGTTGTGCTGTTAATCCAGAGATTTACCTTGTCCAGTATGTAGAAGAAATGAATTAATGTATTCATGTGATTGTACAGTATGTATGATATTACGTCTTAATATGCCTTTTCTGGTAGCATAGGAGAGAGGGTGTGATGAATTTAAAGGTCTGCCTCTTCAACAAATTCCAATGAATGTAGTACCTTCCTAGCCTGAGTGCCAATCTATTGTGCTATCATGTCAACTCCTTAATACTGTTTCAAAATGTTTGGCTTGACAATGATCAATGGAGATGGCAAGAGCACAAACAGATGTGGGACCAGGCTAGTACTTCCCTGGGATGGGTATTTGAAGCCTTTAGACTTTAGACAACACGCACCTCTAAGAGGATGGATGACAGGGCACATTAGTGTAATGAGAAGAGAAACATGCCTTTGAGGGAGCAGTTCTATTCCATTATATGGGTCAATGGACAGTGGACCTAAAGCAAAGATCTGTGTACTGTTAAAATTAGCCTAGTATGCGCCAGAGGATGCTGATGTGCTAGGTAACCTAAGTCTATCCCTTCTTTGTTAGTCCTCTCCCTTCAGTGTGTAGAAGGATGGATGATATTGTGGTTATTATGCCTTACTGCTGTAGCTTAGTTCTCAGTGACTTGCCTTTCAATTCAATTGCACTATGCTTCCCTACCTACACAATTACAATGGAATTCATTTACAATGGTTTCTAAGAGCACAATTTTGTTTAGTTCTCAGGTGTTCTTTAGACATCAATAAACTATTCGTTTTTTGCCTTGACGTGCCATTTTATGTGTTGTTGATGATTAGTGTACTTTCCTAGAGACCCTGTATATCGACCTCAATGTTTACTTATACTGTTAGACTAATCACACACCATTACAATTATCTGTAGCACAGTCAACATGTATAGAGATTACGCCAATGACCTTTTAAAGGGGGAATCTGCAGTTCAAACAATAAAGCGGCCACCCCGCCACTGATTTGGTAAAGAGCTGAGGGATGGGGCTGGAGGCAAGGACTGACCATCTGTAAGATCAAAATGATAGTTTTAACCATGTTTGAGGCTATACAGTGGTTGTTCACTACTAAATGTTTAATATATAAATATATCTCAACTACATTGTTTACAAACATTGGAGTAAAACAAGCTGATGTTTGGGGTTTTGATGGGGTATGACAGTTGAACTAAGCTCATGAGGCCTTTACAAGTTATATTGTTCATGTAACGGTCGTCGTTGCATGAAGGAGGATTGCACCAAAGCGCAGCGTGTTAAGTGTTCATGATATTTATTAAATCAACAAACACTCGGAACAAAATAAATAAAGTGAGAAACGTAACCGAAACAGTCCTGTCAGGTGCAGAACACTAAACAGAAAATAACTACCCACAAAACACAGGTGGGAAAATGCTACCTAAGTATGGTTCCCAATCAGAGACAACGATAGACAGCTGTCCCTGATTGAGACCCATACCCGGCCAAAACATAGAAATAGAAAATCATAGAAACATAGAATGCCCACCCCAACTCACGCCTTGACCAAACCAAAATAGAGACATAAAAAGGATCTCTAAGGTCAGGGCGTGACAGTTCAAGAATCAATGGGTATATGTCATGAATTTAAAAGTCAAATGTGTGTAGCAATCCCATAATACCCTTTTAAAATGCTCTCTACTTATGAACTACCTGGAAACGTTCCCAACCAAACTGTCTTGGCTCTGTTCGGGCTCATGATATAGCTTGACTATATTTTGCCAATTCAGGGCAAAGGGACTGTGAACTGGTACATCAACTATTTTTGGCTAAGACTGGAGGGGAACAGATGTGGCACAATTCCACCTCAGTGTCACTCCTTCCTTTGTCTCTTTTGAACATTCATTGGCCCCAGAGAAGGAATGGAAGAGATAGATTGGCCTGCATACTTGACATATTTTTAGATTTCCATGCTTCTAAATGGTCTTCTAGTGTAATGGAACTTGTGTCTGATGTACACCTCCAAGCACACCCACACACCTCTCTGCCCTGCTGTTGTTAGTTGAAGACGTGACTACGCCTGGAGAGAACTTGTGCCACTTCAACTATTGGGAGGACAATATCCTCCTGCATCTGGGCAGAATTTGTCACACTTGGCAGACTGTTGGCATGAGGTGGTGGGCACAGTGGGCATAGGCTGGGTGGGGGTGAGGGGAGCAGGGTGGCATACAGGGTGGGTCTGTGTTGTGGTGGGTATGGCGGTTGAGGTGAGTTGGGGGGCATTTCAGCAAACCAGCAGAGAGGGGGTCAAAGGGCACTGTCACCATGTTGCCATTATGCTGTAATCCCACTTTGCATTTCTGGAAAAACCGAATAGAACTAGAATCACTGACTCATTTTTTGAATCAAATTTTCATGACAGCAATTGTTCCCCTCATAGTTTATAAAACTGGGAGGCTGGTTATATAAAAGGGATTGGGTGGTACGACCAGAGACATACAGACTTTAGGGGGACCATCAGACCACTGCTATCTATCAAGCCTAGCCCACATACAATGTCCAAAATGGGCAGGGTGAGTAACAGAGATATGGCCGCTTGGCTCTGGGCTGCCACCGGCTCCATCAGAATAGGTTTTAATGCAGATGTGGACAGGACACTCAGGTTTGCCACAGGGATTGTATTGTGGCAGTAGTATAGCAGTGATTTTCTGTGGTGTGTTTGGTTTAGTTATGGGATGGTCCATTTGAATATTTTCTGTCAAACTTGACTGATTTATCCTGCCAGCCATAGTAATAACAATGTAATAGTCTAAAGATTGTCATGGAAGTGTATTTACAGAGTAATTAATAATAATATTAATATATTAATATTTACAGAGTAATTGTGTGTGATGCCATGGGATATACACAGTAAGTGGATGGCACTATTGCCAGACATCACAGCTCAACCCCATCTGTGAACTGGAATGTGGGTAAAAGCTTGTCAGCACTGATGTCCTACAGACACCTGGCCTAAACACTTAACGTGATTGGAAATCCAGTCTTCTATTTGGCATTCAAGTGCCATTGAAAATATTTACATGAAAGTTTTCCTGTGCTGGAAAAACTAACTCAAACAGATGGGTTTACCCCCGTCCATGGCTTTTAAACTGAACAAAAATATAAACGCAACATGCAAAGTGTTGGTCCCATGTTTCATGAGCTGAAATAAAAGATCCCAGAAATGTTCCATATGCACAAAAAGCTTATTTCTCTCAAATTTTGTGCACAAATTTGTTTACATCCCTGTTTGTGAGTATTTCTCCTTTGCCAAGATAATCCATCCACCTGACAGGTGTGGCATATCAAGAAGCTGATTAAACAGCATGATCATTACACAGGTGCACCTTGTGCCGGGGACAATAAAAAGCGACTCAAATTTTACAGTTTTGTCACACAACACAATGGCACAGTTTCTCTACCATAAGCCACCTCCAACGTCATTTTAGAGAATTTGGCAGTACGTCTAACCGGCCTCACAACCGCAGACCACGTGTACACACGCCAACCCAGGACCTCCACATCTGGCTTCTTTACCTGCGGGATCATCTGAGACCAGCCACCTGGACAGCTGATGAGGAGTATTTCTGTCTGTATTAAAGCCCTTTTGTGGATAAAAACTCATTCTGATTGGCTGGGCCGGGCTCTCCAGCAGGTGGGCCTGGCTCCCAAGTGGGTGGGCCTATGCCCTCCCAAGCCCACCCATGGCTGCACCCCTGCCCAGTCATGTCAATCCTTATATGAACTGTAACTCAATAAAATCCTTGAAATTGTTGCATGTTGCGTTTATTGTTTTGTTCAGTACTAGCTGCAAAGAAAGCATCAGGAATGTATTGAGTGGATTGACTTGTTCTTTGGTAATCACCAGGCACTGGGAGGGTTGGAGTCTTCTGGATGATTTGCGCAAGTACCATATTACTTCAATATTTTAGGTTGGAAAAAGCCATTAATTGTGTGAAAAGGTAAATGGTCCTACAGTGCAATCCAGAGCATTTAACAAGCATAAGAACCCAAAGTCAACCCACTCTCTCCCCTCTGATCTCTTTTGCTTTCTTTCAGATTGTCTTTTTACGAGTATAAGAACTTACAGAGCCATTGTTGAGTGTGAAAGCGACTGCACAGACTTCCATTCCTACCTGAGCCGCTGTAACTCCCTCTGTGTGGAGAGTGGTGCCTGGGTGGTCTACGAGCAGCCCAACTACATGGGCTACCGGGGGGGGGGGGGGGGGGGGGGGGTACCCTGAATACCTGCGCTGGATGGGCCTCAACAACCGTCTCGGCTCCTGCAAGATGATCCACTTTGTAAGTCAGCCACTGCCTCCATCTCAGTCCTAGAGGGCATATGCAAGATGAGCATATTAGGCATCCCAATGCCAATGAAGCCGAGCACAGGACAGGACAGTGACAGTTCCCCCCGGCCTCAGAGCTTGGCCAATGAAGATCAATACCAGCATATAGCACTGATCACACTGATCGAGTGATCGCTATGGGCTGACCTAGTGCTGGCAGAATCAGACATACACTTCCACTGTAGAATCAATACATTTTGCAACTTTGACACAACAATTCTGCAGAATATAGTGGTGGATATATTCTCTATAACACAGGAAGTATTGTGAATTTTACAGAAATATGTGGCAATTATTTATTTCAGAAGGAGCCAGCAAAACTAGTGCACTCCATAGGGTCCTACATGTATGCACCTGTCTTAGTTGAAAAAATGTCTGTCTATTTGAACTACTTCTGTGGTTCCATGCCCTAATATGAAACCAAACTAAACTTAGTGCAAGGCAATAAGATAACGGTGGCTAAATTCCAGAGGGGAGGAGTCATTAAGAGGAGTTACTATGAGTGTGACGTAAAGAGGAGTAATGTATAAAACGTGTGTGCCAAGAATGGAAGGGAGTTGTTATGTTGTAAAAAAAAAAAAGTATATTTGAACTCACAGGCTCCGGTATTTGTGAAATATGATTGACTGAATATTTCCACGACAGAAGCCATAAACGATGCAAACAGCAGAAGCGGGGGGGGGGGGGGACATTAGCAGACATTGTTATAAAAAGAGATGTTTAGTTTCTCAAGAATATAAAAACATTGTATTGGTGATGGATCGGTAGACAAATTGATTTTTAGATTGAACAGAACATCGACAAAAACAGAACAATACAAACCTTACATCGTAGCCACCAAACTAAACTACAATCTGAGTAAGAATCTCCCTACATATCTCTCCTCTCTTTCTCTGACCCCACATCCCCTCCCCCTTCTTTCCCAATCCCTTGCCTTCACCTCCACCTCCACTACTACCACCACCCCTCACCCCCATCCCCACCACGGCAAAGTGACTGGGAATATGGCAGAATACAAACAGTGTAGTTATTCCCTCCGCAAGGCAATCAAACAGGAAAAACGTCCGTATAGAGACAAAGTGGAGTCGCAATTCTACGGCTCAGACACGAGACGTACACTACCGTTCAAAAGTTTGGGGTCACTTAGAAATGTCCTTGTTTTCCATGAAAACATACATGAAATTAGTTGCAAAATTAATAGGAAATATAGCCAAGACGTTGACAAGTTTATAAATAATGATTTTTAATTGAAATAATAATTGTGTCATGCTTTCGTCAAAGAATCCTTCACTTGCAGCAATTACAGCTTTGCAGACCTTTGCCATTCTAGTTGTCAATTTGTTGAGGTAATCTGAAGAGATTTCACCCCATGCTTCCTGAAGCACCTCCCACAAATTGGATTGGCTTGATGGGCACTTCTTACGTACCACACGGTCTAGCTGCTCCCACAACAGCTCAATAGGGTTGAGATCCGTTGACTCTGCTGGCCACTCCATTATAGCTGTGCTTTGGGTCATTGTCCTGTTGTAGGAGGAAATTGGCTCCAATTAAGCGCCGTCCACTGGGTATGGCATGACGTTGCAAAATGGAGTGATAGCCTTCCTTCTTCAAGATCCCTTTTATCCTGTACAAATCTCCCACTTTACCACTACCAAAGCATCCCCAGACCACCACATTGCCTCCACCATGCTTGACAGTTGGCGTCAAGCACTCCTCCAGCAACTTTAAAACTTTTCCGCATCTCACGAATGTTCTTCTTTGTGATCCGAACACCTCAAACTTAGATGCGTCTGTCAATAACACTTTTTTCCAATCTTCCTCTGTCCTGTGTCTGTGTTCTTTTGCCCATCTTAATCTTTTCTTTTTATTGGCCAGTCTGAGATGTGTCTTTTTCTTTGCAACTCTGCCTAGAAGGCCAGCATCCTGGAGTCGCCTCTGGGATGCTGGCTCTAACCAGAATAGAAAGAGGAGTGGAAGGCCCCAGTGCACAACTGAGCAAGAGGACAAGTATATTAGGGTGTCTAGTTTGAGAAACAGATGCCTCACAAGTCCTCAACTGGCAGCTTCATTAAATAGTATCCCGCAAAACACTAATCTCAACGTCAACAGTGAAGAGGCGACTCCGGGATGCTGGCCTTCTAGGCAGAGTTCCTCTGTCCAGTGTCTGTGTTCTTTTGCCCATCTTAATCTTTTATTTTTATTGGCCAGTCTGAGATATGGCTTTTTCTTTGCAACTTTGCCTAGAGGGCCAGCATCCCGGAATCGCCTCTTCACTGTTGACGTTGAGACTGGTGTTGTGCGGGTACTATTTAATGAAGCTGCCAGTTGAGGACTTGTAAGGCATCTGTTTCTCAAACAAAACACTCTAATGTACTTGTCCTCTTGCTTAGCTGTGCACCGGGGCCTCCCACTCCTCTTTCTGTGTTTCTGATCAACTTTATGTTATTTTAAAAGGACAAAAAATTTGCTTTTCTTTCAAAAACAAGGACATTTCTAAGTGACCCCAAACTTTTGAACGGTAGTGTGTATGGCAGGGTCTACAGACAATCACGGACTACAAAAGGAAAAACAGCCATGTCGCGGACACCGACGTCTTGCTTCCGGACAAGCTAAACACCTTCTTCACCCGCTTTGAGGATAATCCAATGCCACCGACGTGGCCCGCTACCAAGGAGTGTGGACTCTCCTTCTCCGTGGCCGTGGCCGACAAGAGTAAGATATTTAAGCATGTTAACCCTTGCAAGGCTGCCGGCCCAGACGGCATCACTATCTGCATCCTCATAGCATGCACAGACCAGCTGGCTGGTGTTTACGGATATATTCAATCTCTCCCTATCCCAGTCTGTTGTCCCCACATGCTTCAAGATGGCCACCATTGTTCCTGTACCCAAGAAAGCAAAGGTAACTGACTAAATGACTATCGCCCCGTAGCACTCACTTCTGTCATCATGAAGTGCTTTGAGAGACTAGTCAAGGATCATGTCACCTCTTACCTTACCTGACACCCTAGATCCACTTCTATTTGCTTTCCGCCTCAATAGATCCACAGACGATGCAATTGCCATTGCACTGCACACTGCCCTATCCCATCTGGACAAGAGGAATGAATACCGATGTAAGAATGCTGTTCATTGACTATAGCTCAGCATTCAACACCATATTACCCTCCAAGTTCATCATTAAGCTCGAGGCCCTGTTTCTGAACCCCGCCCTGTGCAACTGGGTCCTGGACGTCCTGACGGGCCGCCCCCAGGTGGTGAGGGTAGGAAACAACACCTCCACTTCGCTGATCCTCAACACTGGGGCCCCACAATGGTCCGTGCTCAGACCCCTCCTGTACTCCCTGTTCACCCATGACTGAGTGGCCACGCACGCCTCCAAATCAATCATCAAGTTTGCAGACGACACAACAGTAGTAGGCTTGATTACCAACAATGATGAGAAAGCCTACAGGGAGGTGAGGGATCTGGGAAAATAACCTCTCACTCAAAGTCAATAAAACAAAGGAGATGATCGTGGACTTCAGGAAACAGCAGAGGAGGTACCCCCCCCCCCCCCCCCCATCCACATCAACGGGACCGCAGTAGAGAAGGTGGAAAGCTTCAAGTTCCTCGGTGTACACATCACTGACTGAAATGGTCAACCCACACAGACAGTGTGGTGTAGCCGCAATAGTGCAATAGTGCAACCTCAGGAGGCTGAAGAAATTTGGCACCTAAAACCTTCACAAACTTTTACAGATGCACAATTGAGAGCATCCTGTTGGACTGTATCATCACTAGCCCATTAGACTGCTGCCTATATACATAGACTTGAAATCACTGGCCACTTTAATAAATGGAACACTAGTCACTTTAATGTGTTTACCTATTTTGCATTACTCATCTCATATGTATATACTGTATCTTAGTCTATGCCGCTCTGACATTGCTCGTCCAAATATTTATATATTCTTAATTCCATTCCTTAGATTTGTGTGTATATGTTGTGAAATTGTTAGATATTACTTGTAAAGATGTATATTACTTGTAGAGAGTCAGGAAGCAAGTTCAGGGAGTGAATACATTTAATTAATAAACAAAACAAGAAACACAAACAGCGTACCGACATGACAGGGACAATTACGACTGGGGAAGAAACCAAAGGGAGTGACATATATAGGGTAGGTAATCAAGGAGGTGATGGAGTCCAGGTGAGTGTCATTATGCACAAATGCACGTAGAGCTGGTGACAGGTGTGAGCCATAAACGAGCAGCCTGGTGACCTAGAGGCCGGAGAGGGAGCACAGGTGACAGTACCCCCTACCCGACGCGCGGCTCCTGCCGCAGGACGCCGACAAGTGGACAATCCCGGTGATCAGGAGCGGAGCGGTCACCTCTGCTAAGGCGCGGGAGCATGACGACCTAGAGCGCCGGAGAGAACATACGTGACAGTATCCCCTATCCGGCGCAGTCGGCTCCAGCCGCAGGACGCCAACCACAGGGACGATCCCGGGGATCCGGAGTGGACCGGTCGCCTCCGCTGAGATGCAGAAACCTGACGAACCGGCTGAGGAGTAAGAGCCTGATGAGCCAGCTGAGACTTCCCCGGTTGCCTCGGCTGAGGCATGGGAACCTGTTCATCCAGTTTAGTCATGGAAGCCTATAGAACCCGCTGAGGCATGGGAGCCTACAAACGGCTGAGGCCTCCCAGGTAGCTCCGGCTCCAACACCCGGACCCGACATCGCCTCCAACACAAAAACAAAAAAAACACTTCCTGATGCTTCCCTTTGTTGAGTCGTCATTCTGTAACGCTGAGCGCTGAGAGTCGGGAAGCAAGTTCAGGGAGTGAGTGTTTTAATAAAATAAACGGAACATAAACCGAAACACTAACAACACACAGACATGAAACAAAAACAATGACGACTGGGGAAGGAATCTGCTAAACACGTGTATGTGACCAATAAAATTTGATTTGATCCTATTACTGTGAGTCCTATCCTTTTACTATGAGTCCTATCCTTTTACTGTGAGTCCTATCCTATTACTGTGAGTCCTATCCTATTACTGTGAGTCCTATCCTTTTACTGTGAGTCCTATCCTTTTACTGTGAGTCCTATCCTATTACTGTGAGTCCTATCCTTTTACTGTGAGTCCTATCCTATTACTGTGAGTCCTATCCTATTACTGTGAGTCCTATCCTTTTACTGTGAGTCCTATCCTATTACTGTGAGTCCTATCCTTTTACTGTGAGTCCTATCCTATTACTGTGAGTCCTATCCTTTTACTGTGAGTCCTATCCTATTACTGTGAGTCCTATCCTTTTACTGTGAGTCCTATCCTTTTACTGTGAGTCCTATCCTATTACTGTGAGTCCTATCCTATTACTGTGAGTCCTATCCTATTACTGTGAGTCCTATCCTATTACTGTGAGTCCTATCCTTTTACTGTGAGTCCTATCCTTTTACTGCGAGTCCTATCCTATTACTGTGAGTCCTATCCTATTACTGTGAGTCCTATCCTATTACTGTGAGTCCTATCCTATTACTGCGAGTCCTATCCTATTACTGTGAGTCCTTTGTGACTTAACTGAGGTCTCACCTGAAACAAAAATGTGTCTGGTAAGCAGATCTGATATGTTGGGACTTCTTTGTGTGAGTGAGTGAGTGAGTGAGTGAGTGAGTGTGTAGAGCTGGAAGGTAGCATTCTTTTGTCAGAAAGACATGACCCTGAACTGCTGCAACCCAAAGGAAGATGTACTTCTGTATGTGTAACTCAGCCACTGACTCATTTTGGTGTAAGCTATAGGTGTAACGGATGTGAAATGGCTAGCTAGTTAGCGGGTACGCGCTAATAGCGTTTCAATCAGTTACGTCACTTGCTCTGAAACCTAGAAGTAGTGTTTCCCCTTGCTCTGCAAGGGCCGCGGCCTTTGTGGAGCGATGGGTAACGATGCTTCGTCGTCGACCGTTGTTGATGTGTGCAGAGGGTCCCTGGTTTGCGCCCGAGGTCGGGGCGAGGGGACGGCCTAAAGTTATACTGTTACATAGGGAGCAATCTTTTCTGTTGGAATCACCCGAAGAAGAAGGGAACTAATAACAATAAGTTCTACAGGTGTCAAGATAGCTTATCGATGCTTCAGTTCCACTGCCACAGGTCGACTCAGCTTCCATTACCAAGATGATACTTCACAAAAATGTCCTCACAAAGAATACTTCTAGCAACCATGTCTCATAGTTATAGAACAAGCTTGAGGTCCACAGTGACAGGGTGAGGGTTGTGATGAGTCCCAAAGGCGAAGCAGTTTCCTCCTCCACCAATCAGAGCCATCATTGTTCACCCGTCAGAGTCGTTAGAGTCCAGGAGCGCCGAGCAGAAGGAGTGCAGCATGAGGCCAGGGTACAGCAGGCCAGAGGAGGGACAGAGAGAGATGGCAGTTGGTAATCAGTGAATCCATGTTATATTGTCTGTGTTGACAGTGTGCAGTGAAAGCAGGAGTATAATATAACAGGGGTACGGCAGACTAGGGGAGGATAAGAGATATGGCAGCTGGCACTCAGTGAATCTATTTTGTGTAGCCCATGACAGTGTGTACAGTGAATCCATTTTGTGTGTGTTATCTGTGACCGTGTGTGCACTACATACAGGGATGTAATATAACTGTGTCAAAGCCTACTCAGTGTCCAGGATGAGCTCCACACTGCCCCCTGTGGTCAAGTCTGTAACAGCAACCTCTAGAACACCCTCACTCCTCCCACAAACACCAGCCAATTACAAATCACATGGGCACAGTGGGACTATCTAGAACGAACTGAGGATGGTGCCAGCGTTAAAGCAACCCTTTAATTTAGCAGAACAATATCCTGGGCTTATTTAGAGGAGGACTATGGTGTCTGAAACAACTTATCTGTCCATTAACTCACTCCATGTTAAAACAATATGCAAAACACAAAGTGACACGATGCTTTGAAATCAATTATCTCCCGAGTGGCACAGCGGTCTAAGGCACTGCATCTCAGTGCAAGAGGCGTCACTACAGTCCCTGGTTTGAATCCAGTCGGAATCGCATCCGGCCGTGATTGGGAGTCCCATAGGGCGGCGCACAATTGGCTCAGCGTCGTCCGGGTTTGGGTGGTGTAGACCGTCATTGTAAATACGAATTTGTTCTTAACTGACTGGCCTAGTTAAAAAAATAAATAAGTGTTTTCCTGTTTGAGATGTTGCAGCTCCACACCTGGGCACTAGAGGGGCTTGGAGCTGCAGTCTCTCTCAGCAGAAGCCTGTGGTGTTGGTGGGCCCCAGTAGGACTGTATCCCTCAGTGGAACACTTCCTCTACCCAGAACTCCACAGATCACCACCCCTCCTTTAGATGCACAGGCTGAATTAGAGAAGCGAGGCTCAGGCGCAGTGCCCACATAAAACACACAGTCAAAGTTCAGTGATATTGTATTTCTTTGATGTAGGCAGCAGTGGAGGCTGCTGAGGGGAGGACGGCTCATCACTAACACAGAGAGGCTTCTGCCTACATACAGACTTGAAATCATTGGTCACTCTAACAAATCAATAGTCACTTTATTAATGCCGCTTTAATGATGTTTATATATCTTGCATTACTCATCCCATATGTATATACTGTATTTTATACCATCTACTGCATCTTACCTATGCTGCTCGGCCATTGCTCTTCCATATATTTATATGTACATATTCTTATTCCATCCCTTTACTTCAATTTGTGTGTATTAGGTAGTTGTTGTGGAATTGTTAGATTACATGTGAGATATTACTGCACTGTCGGAACTAGAAGCACAAGCATTTCGCTACACTTGCGTTAACATCTGCTAACCATGTGATGTGACCAATAACATTTGATTTGAATAGTGGCTGGAACGGACCAAATGGAATGGCATCAAACCATGTTTTTGATTTATTTGATACCAGTCCACCTATTCCGCTCCTGCCATTACTACAAACCTATCCTCCCCAATGAAGGTGCCACCAACATCCTGTGGTAGGCAGGCTATGTTCCCCACAGCTAGGTAATGCAGGAAGGTACTATAATGAACAGCAGAGTAAACAAACAGACCTCGGTCCAATGCTGGTCATCAAAATACAGTGCATCCTCAGCCTCGTTCTGTCCTTCAAACACAAACAGGAAGTTCTGACCTGCGAGGTAGACAGGAGAAGACTCTAAAACAAAGTCCTATCAGTAATCCCTGCTGCTGACAAACTGACTTTAGATCAGCCTGTAAGGATACTCACCTTCCTGCCTCAGTATGGTCGCAGTGTGCCTCCGTCTTGGTTGAGGCAGGTTGCCAGTGCAGCTCATCTCCTTCAAGGGGAGCCTCAATGAGGCCTGGTTGTCAGGTGCAACTGGGTCAGGCAGGTCACAAGGGCCATAGCTCACTCTGAAAAGGGTTCTGATTGGGTGGAGTGGGGAGGAGCGGCCACCAAACGCCACAGCTCCCCACCGAGGGACAGATAGTACAGTGTGATACAGTCGGACACCTGGGAGGAGAACAGAACCTGATCAGGAACAACTCTGGGCCCTTTAGCTTATACCTAGAGCCAAGAGTTTATCGAAGGGATGTAAAACTCTGACCTCTAATAGTACTCCAGTCAGATCCAGTCGGCCCATCTGACCCCAGTCAGATCCATTCAGCCCGTCTGACCCCAGTCAGATCCATTCAGCCCATCTGACCCCAGTCAGATCCGTCTGACCCCAGTCAGATCCATTCAGCCCATCTGACCCCAGTCAGATCCATTCAGCCCATCTGACCCCAGTCAGATCCGTCTGACCCCAGTCAGATCCATTCAGCTCCATCTGACCCCAGTCAGATCCATTCAGCCCATCTGACCCCAGTCAGATCCATTCAGCCCGTCTGACCCCAGTCAGATCCAGTCGGACCCCAGTCAGATCCATTCAGCTCCATCTGACCCCAGTCAGATCCGTCTGACCCCAGTCAGATCCATTCAGCTCCATCTGACCCCAGTCAGATCCGTCTGACCCCAGTCAGATCCATTCAGCCCATCTGACCCCAGTCAGATCCATCTGACCACAGTCAGATCCATTCAGCCCTCTGACGCAGTCAAATACATTTACCCTTCGTATGCCTTGTCCTGGAACCTGTGTGTCTGTGCAGTTGTTTCTGGGTAGTCTCTGAGCACGTGCAAGGTGGAGTTGAGCTTCAGGAAGTGGTCCTGCATGACTCGACCAAAGGGATCGTGGGGGCGGATCTGCTCGTACATCACAAACAGAGACTGGGGTGAGGAACCTGGCAGCCCAGCCAATCACATCATCCATGCTCCAAGACTGTTTGATCATGTGGACTGGAATATGATCTGGGTCGCCTCTGGAGGTAACATCAATGGCTACTCCAACTTAGTTACCGGATTCATCAAAAAATGCATAGATGTGATACCGACGTTGTCTTTCAAAATGTATCTGCATCAAAAAACGCTGTTTATAAACACGGCAAGGTGACCGGGGACAATCGTAAGGTTAAACAGTACAAATTCAACCAACACAGATCGATCAAGATGGCGAGACACAAGTATAGGGACAAAGTGGAGGAGCAATTCAGCAGGTTATATACGGGGCACATGTGTCAAGGGCTTCTAACAATCACAGATTACAAAAAAGAATGCCAGTCACGTCGCGGACACCAACACCGCCCTACCGGACGAGGTAAACACCTTTTTCCTCACGCTTCAAGCAAAACGACTAAGCTACCGAGGAGACCCCCTGAGGACAACAAGGGATACGTGCTTACGGTCCCTCGCAAGGCTGGGGACCGTAAGCCTCGCAAGGCCTTGACCCTCGCAAGGCTGCCGGCCAAGACAGCATCGCTAGCTGTGCCCTCAGAGCATGTGTAGACCAGCTACGTGTTGTGTTTTCTGACATTTTCATAAAAATGCCCAAGAAAAGGAAAGTAATTGAACTGAATGATTACCGACCCAATGAAGTGCTTCGAGAGGCTAGTCGAAGACCAAATCATCTCCTCCCTCCCCTCCCCAACACACTCGACCCTCTCCAATTCAACTACCGCCCCGACAGATCCATGGACGTCACAATCGCCATTGCACTGCACACTGCCCTCACCCACCTGGACAACAGGAATGCATACGTGATGATGCTGTTCATCGACTACAGCTCAACCTTCAATACCATAGTGCCCTCTAAGCTCACCACTAGTGTTGCAAAGGGTCTGAAATGTTCCATTGGAAGTTAAGCCCGGGAATTTGGGGAATTTTGCTTAAATTCATCAAAAAATTACCTTATAACAGTGAACCTTTTTTGTGGGATACACATAAGGCAATTCCAGGTCTTGTGGCATATTTTGGTTAAACTATCCCCAATTCAATGGAATTGCAACCCTCTGCATGCACAGTGCATTCTTCCATCACATGTGCAGCTGATTCTCAAGATCTTGCACACTAATGAGATACTATTGAGCCAACACTACTACACTGTCTGAGACAAGCACTACAATCTTTCTGGTAAGTTTTGATTACAATACTGGATGGGGTGATTATATTTTATATGACATACATGATTTTTTGTTAACTAGTAAATAGTAGCCTACAGCAAAGTGTGTTTAAATAATTTCTAACTTGTTAACCATTTCTGCTAGTTAGTTTTTGCTACCATGTGGGTTTTAGCTTGCTTGAGCCCGCTAACTGAGTGTTAATTCACCTGTTTCCATACATGTTTCATTTTATAACATTTATCTTACAAAGGAGTTGTTTAATCCAACTGCTTAACTATTTATCTGTACATGGAATTGTATGTTTTTTTTTATTACTAATTTTTTTCTAATCTAATCAGGAAAATTCCACGGGCACTATCTGATGTGTGGAGACATTTCACTGCAGCTAATGTAGAGGGAAAAGCTGTGTACATTTGCAAATACTGTGCCAAATCATATGTGAAGAATGCAACAAAGATGCAGAATCATTTGGCCAAGTGCATAAAGTTCCCCCAGCGCTCACAACAAGCAACCTCTGACAAAAGTCGCTCTACTTCTATTTGAGGTGAAAATTAGGAATCAGACACCTTATCGATAGCAACAGCTCATGGTTCTCCTGGAATCAGGAGTTTATTTGACTCAATGGAGGAGCGTAGTCAGAGAAATGCTGATGAATGTCTTGCTCAAGCTGTGTATGAAACTAGTTCACCTCTGATGCTCACAGGCAATGTGTATTGGAAGAGATTTCTGAATGTTCTTCGCCCAGCATACAGCCCTCCAACCAGACAGCCCTCCAACCAGACAGCCCTCCAACCAGACATGCTTTATCTACTCATTTGCTGGATGCAGAGTTCAACAGAGTTCAAGTGAAGGTCAAGCAAATCATAGAGAAAGCAGACTGTATTGCAATGATCTCTAATGGGTAGGCAAATGTTCATGGGCTAGGAATAACTAACTACATCATCTCCGCCCCTCAACCAGTATTCTATAAGAGCACAGACACAAGGGACAACAGACACGCCGGTCTCTACATTGCAGATGAGCTGAAGGCAGTAATCAATGACCTTGGACCAGAGAAGGTATTTCCACTGGTGACAGACAATGCTGCGAACATGAAGGCTGCTTGGTCTAAAGTGGAGGAGTCCTACCCTCACATCACACCCATTGGCTGTTCTGCTCATGCATTGAATCTGCTCCTCAAGGACATCATGGCACTGAAAACAATGGATACAGCGACCTGTTGATGAGCCAAGGAAATGGTTAGGTATGTGAAGGGTCATCAAGTTATGGCAGAAATCTACCTCACCAAGCAAAGTGAAAAGAATAAGAGAACCACTTTGAAGCTGCCCAGCAATACACGTTGGGGTGGTGTTGTCATCTTGTTTGACAGTCTCCTGGAGGGGAAGGAGTCTCTCCAAGAAATGGCCATATCACAGTCTGCCGATATGGACAGCCCCATCGAGAGGATCCACCTGGATATATTTTGGGAGAGAGTGATAAGCACAGTTTTTTTTCTTACCTTAATTTAAATAGGCAAGTCAGTTAAGAACAAATTCTTATTTTTAATGACGGCCTAGGAACAGTGGGTTAACTGCCTTGTTCAGGGGCAGAACGACAGGTTTTTACCTTGCCAGCTCAGAGATTCGATCCAGCAACCTTTCGGTCTAACCACTAGCCCACCTGCCGCCCCAGTTCTCCTGAAACCTATAGCAGTAGCCACTGCACGGATTGAGGGAGACAATGCCATCCTGTCTGATGTTCAGACTCTACTTGCAGATGTAAGAGAAGAAAGCCGTACTGCCCTGCCCACTTCTCAGTTGCTCCAAGCAGAGGAAACTGCAGTTCTGAAATACATCAAAAAGTATGAAGACTTCTGCCTGAAGCCCATACAGACTGCAGCGTACATGTTGGACCCCAAGCATGCTGGCAAGAGCATCCTGTCTGGAGCAGAGATAAACAAGGCCTATGGTGTCATCACTACCGTGTCTCGCCACCTTGGCCTGGATGAGGGCAAGGTTCTTGGCAGTCTGGCGAAGTGCACTTCCAAGCAAGGGCTTTGGGATGGAGATGCAATATGGCAGTCGTGCCAACATATCTCATCAGCCACCTGGTGGAAGAGACTTTGTGGATCTGAGGCTCTTTCCCCTGTTGCCTCCATCATCCTTCAAATCCCACCAACATCAGACGTCTCAGAGTGCAACTGGTCCTTGTTTGGGAACACACACACCAAAGCACACAACAGGCTGACCAATACAAGGGTTGAAGAATTGGTGGCCATACGGGCAAATTTGAGGCTTTTTGAGCCTGACCACGAGCCATCCTCAACAAGGTTGAAAAGTGACAGTGAAGATGTCAGAGTCTAATGTTCAAGAGGTGGACATTGAGGAGCTCTAGGGAGAAGACATGGAAGCCTGAGAGGAAGACAACCAAAGCTTTAGTTTCTTGACTATCATTTTACAGATTATGATTTTGGGAGATGCGATGGATCATTGGGGATCTTTCAATATTCCCTTTCTTTTGTTGTTCAGTGAAATCATCCCATGTGAAGAGTCAACTCATTTAATCAAGGTTCCATTTGTAACTATTATTTTTTCTATTGGAAGGATTTAATAACTTGCAATTATGTCTACTTATGATAAGGTAAATGGTTTATGTTTCTGTCTCCATATGATATGGTAAACATATCCAATGCAAAAAACATCTACATTGTAAAAAGGTATTACTATTAATTTGCATATACTTCCGTTTATTCCCACAGAAAGTTTACACCTCTGAAAATTCCCCAAAATGTGGGGAATACTCACCACAAAGCTAAAGGCCCTGGGACTGAACTCCTCCCTATGCAACTGGGTCCTGGACTTCCTGATGGGCCGCCCCCAGGTGATGAAGGTAGGCAACATTAACTCTGCCACAATGATCCTCAACATGGAGGACCCACAACGTTGTTTCCTCAGTCCCCCCCTGTACACCCTGTATACCCACGACTGCATGGCTTCACACAGTTCCAACTCCGTCATCAAGTTCCCTGAAGACACGACAGTAGTAGTCCTGATTACCAACAACCTCAGGATGCTAAAGAAATTCGGCATGTCCATTCACTATAATTTCACAATTTAATATAATGGGCAACCTGTTTTCTGAAAACAATGCCTGCAGTACCGCGGTCAGCCTTCAATTTGATATCTTCAATGCGAGGGGGCAGTCGTTTTCCGCTGCGTCTGATTAAAGGTAGGTAGCCTAGTCGAAGTCCATTCTCTACATTTTACACCTCATGTACAATAATCAGTGGTCCTCATTTAGCGTTGAATTATTTTGTTGTGATTAAACATTTCCATAATAGTCACAATAGACCATTCACATACAGAGACTTCAAATTACAACCCAACCTATATGTATTAGCTACTGCAGTTCTGTTCTGATGCGGTTGTAAAGAAACAGTTTAAAGACAAATATTTTTGATAATGAAAGACAGTCTGTTTTGAGACTGCGGGCCTTTGCACCTGACGAACTAAAACGTGGAGGAATGCGGTTAAATATCCGTTTAAGAAAATCGAGAATGCGACACTGACTGCGACTGCGCGAATTTGCAGGAAGTGTTAATAGTCGTTTTACCAGCTGATAAATTGTCAACAGTCTCAAGACGGGGACCTCTGATCGTTTCAGAGGGCGCCGATATTGTCACTGGTATGTATTCATATTTTTCTACTCCCCGAGTGTACATATGGAATGTGGAGCTGCAAGAATGAAAGTGAGACGGCCGTCGAACCAGAGCTGGGGCGGATTTGCCTTAACCGCAGCAAAATGACTGGGCTTCAACGGAGTCCATTCTGTACGGAGATACAGCAGTTAACAGATAAAGCTGACGATACCTGCATAGCGCCTATTTGAATATTCATACCCCGATGTAAAATAAAATATACAGCTAAATGCGTAGCAGATAATGAAAAACAATGGCATAAGCTCTCGTGGTAATGAAAGTGAAAACACTGCGTGCTGTCACTCCACTGAAATGACAATAGCTCGCTGCCTGGCGAAATTCCAGCGTTTGGATGAATGTGACAGTGGTGAGTGGGACATCAACTCGCCGTTGTTGGTGCATGCGACTGACATGACCAGGTCCATTCGTTCTATCAAATGGACCTGGAACACGAGAAGCCAGCCCCATGTTTCGACCTCTCAATGACCCCTATGGCGGTTCATTTATATCGCTATAATAAAAAGAAAGAAAAAAACATCCTCTCACTGTCAACTGCGTTTATTTTAAGCAAACTTAACATGTGTAAATATTTGTATGAACATAACAAGATTCAACAACTGAGACATAAACTGAACAAGTTCCACAGACATGTGACTAACAGAAATGGAATAAGGGGGAGGTCAAAATCAAAAGTAACAGTCAGTATCTGGTGTGGCCACCAGCTGCATTAAGTACTGCAGTGCATCTCCTTGTGGACTGCACCATATTTGCCAGTTCTTGCTGTGAGATGTTACCCCACTCTTCCACCAAGGCACCTGCAAGTTCCCAGACATTTCTGGGGGGAATGGCCCTCACCCTCCGATCCAACAGGTCCCAGATGTGCTCAATGGGATTGAGATCTGGGCTCTTCGCTGGCCATGTCAGAACACTGACATTCCTGTCTTGCAGGAAATCACACACAGAACGAGCATTATGGCTGGTGGCATTGTGATGCTGGAGGGTCATGTCAGGATGAGCCTGCAGGAAGGGTACCACATGAGGGAGGAGGATGTCTTCCCTGTAACGCACAGCGTTGAGATTGTGTGCAATGACATCAAGCTCAGTCCGATGATGCAGTGACACACCGCCCCAGACCATGACGGACCCTCCACCTCCAAATCGATCCCACTCCAGAGTACAGTCCTCGGTGTAACACTCATTCCTTTGACGATAAACGCGAATCCGACCATCACCCCTGGTGAGACAAAACCGCGACTCGTCAGTGAAGAGCACTTTTTGCCAGGTCTGTCTGGTCCATCGATGGTGGGTTTGTGCCCATAGGTGACATTGTTGCCGGTGATGTCTGGTGAGGACCTGCCTACAAGCCCTCGGTCCAGCCTCTCTCAGCCTATTGCATACAGTCTGAGCACTGATGGAGGGATTGTGCGTTCCTGGTGTAACCCGGACAGTTGTTGTTGCCATCCTGTACCTGTCCTGCAGGTGTGATGTTCGGATGTACCGATCCTGTGCAGGTGTTGTTACACGTGGTCTGTCACTGCGAGGACGATCAGCTGTCCGCCATGTCTCCCTGTAGCGCTGTCTTAGGCGTCTCACAGTACGGACATTGCAAATTATTGCCCTGGCCACATCTGCAATCCTCATGCCTCCTTGCAGCATGCCTAAGGCACAATCACGCAGATGAGCAGGGACCCTGGGCATCTTTCTTTCTGTGTTTATCAGAGTCAGTAGAAGGCCTCTTTAGTGTCCTAAGTTTTCATAACTGTGACCTTAATTGCCTACCGTCTGTAAGCTGTTAGTGTCGTAACGACCGTTCCACAGGTGCATGTTCATGAATTGTTTATGGTTCATTGAACAAGCATGGGAAACAGTGTTTTAACCCTTTACAATGAAGATCTGTGAAGATATTTAGATTTTTACGAATTATCTTTGAAAGACAGGGTCCTGAAAAAGGGACGTTTCTTTTTTTGCTGAGTTTATTTACATAGCACAAATCCGTAGGCTGGTGACAAGAAGACGTCACAAAATGAAATATGCAACACACAATGAAATATGATTGTCATGCTCAAACATCCTCTGCATGTGTTTTTGTCAGTCATCCTAGATTTGTGTGGATGGGCATTATTGCAGAACATGCAATAATGATGTCATAAATAGATCATGATATTAATGGTTATCTGAACTGATGAAAAAATAATGACCCACCTGTCCAGACTGAATGACACCTGCTGTCATTTGAGCCACTTTCATTTTTCCATTACCAGCATTGTCCATTACCAGTTCCCTCTGTTCTGTTGTCATATCTATTCCACATCAAGTAACTCGTGCAAGCAGTAAAATCAGATCAAATAAATAAATCCGCACCTTATGGAACAATGTGGACTGTGAGGACACACACACGTATATATATATATAGTGGTATTATAAATGTTCTATTTCAGATGTGTAGTGGTGTAATAATGTTTTTGCCTTCATTTGTTTGGACCCCAGGAATGGGGATCTTTAATAAATACAAAATCTTCTCTCATCTGCAGAGAGAAAAAGAGGAGAGGTGGAGAAAGACTTCACGTCCCAGAGTCCACTGTAGTCTGAGCTCCCATCACTGGGAGGCTCCCGCCCTCATCTCTGTCACCATGGCTACCAGAGGGAGTGGCCGGCCCAATTGCATGCTGCCCCAGACAAAGATATGCCAGTTTAAACTGGTGTTGCTGGGAGACATGGCTGTGGGCAAGTCCAGCCTGGTGCTGCGCTTCGTCAAGGGACAGTTTGATGAGTTTCAGGAGACCACCATTGGAGGTGAGGAGAGAAGTTGACTAGCACACTGTTGGCCCCAGATCAGGGTTAGGCAACTCTGTTCCTGGAGTGCCGTAACAAAATCTTCTGTTAAGAACACAGAGTGTTTTACATAATTACATAATTACTTTTACATTCACTCTCTCTTTTCTCTCTCAGCTGCATTCCTGGCCCAGTCTGTGTGTCTAGACGACACCACTGTGAAGTTTGAGATCTGGGACACGGCGGGGCAGGAGCGCTACCACAGTCTGGCTCCCATGTACTACCGCGGGGCACAGGCAGCTATTGTGGTCTTTGATATCACCAAGCCGGTACAGTCCTCAATCGGCGCACCACAGAGCTGCATTTTCAGAGCTAACTTAAGGAGTAAACAATAAATGTATTGGGTGATTCCATGCCAGCAGGAACAGAAAATATGTTCGGTATCTGATAGAAACTTCATTGGGAGGAAGGATATTTACCATGCTTTTACATTTCTATCACAAACCATTTTTGAGAAAATCATGATGAAATGGGCAATTTTAGGAACTTTTTAGACATACACTGACTATACCAAACATTAGGAACACATTCCTAATATTGATTTGCACCCCCCCCATTTTGCCCTCGGAACAGCCTCAATTCGTCGGGGAATGGACTCTACAAGGTGTCAAAATTATTCAACAGGGATGTTGGCCCACGTTGACTCCAATGCAAAGTTGTGTGAAGTTGGCTGGATATCCTTTGGGTGGTGGACCATTCTTGATACATGTGGGAAACTGTTGAGTGTGAAAAACCCAGAAGCGTTGCAGTTCTTGACACAAACCGGTGTGCCTGGCACCTACTACCATACCCTGTTCAAAAGGCACTTAAACCTTTTGTCTTGCCCATTCACCTTCTGAATGGCACACGTATACAATCCATGTCTCAAGGCTTAAAAATCCTTCTTTAACCTGTCTCTTCCCCTTCATCTATACTGATCGAAGTTATTTTAACAAGTGGCATCAATAAGGGACCATAGCTTTCACCTGGATTCACCTGGTCAGTCTGTCATGGAAAGAGCAGATGTTCTTAATGTTTTGTAGGCTAAGTGTATACATGCCTCTTGTAAGACCCTATGATGTGTGAACCGTACATGATACAGACAACATCGTGGAGTCAATATACTCCTTATAGCGTTCTCTCAAATATGGAGTGTCAAGATACAGAAATAAAATTTTTCACATTCATTTACTCAACATTACAAATATTAATATCTCAACTTCCTTTTTTGATGTAGCTTATTTTTAGACACATTTTAACAGTACACTCTTAAAACACATCACATTTCCAGAGTGGCTCTCTGGTACTATTAATGATATGACCCATTTTCTACATAGAAATTGACATAGGTCATTAACCAATCACAGCCCTCCTTTACGATTGCACATTCAGCAAATCACCAGCAGTGGGAGGGAGTTCCCTTTGAATCCCTTTACCATTCACTGTATTGCTGGTGTCCATGTAAATGTATCCTACCTTCAGAATTAGCAGAGGCCACTCTGGAAGTGTGATGTACTTGTAGAGGTTATTGTTCCACACAATATGTCTTAAAATGAAAAGGGGTCATTTTGAGATTACATATTTTTTATGTTGAATAAATGAATATGCAAAATTATATTTCATAATCAAGACATTTTAGAGCACACTATAAGGAGTATAATTATTTTATTAACCAGGCAAGTGACGGCCTACCAAGAGGCAAAATTCCTCCTAAGGGGATGGGGGCTGGGATTCTAAATAAAAATGTAGGATAAAACACACATCACGATAAGAGAGACAACACTACATAAAGATAGACCTAAGACAACACAGCCTGACATCAACACAACATGGTAGCAACATGACAACAGATGGTAGCAACACATGGCAGCAGCGCATGGCAGCAGCGCGTAATGACACCAAGCTGTTGTCTTTATCATGTACGGTTCACAGATCATAAGGTCTGACAGGAGTAATGTATAGGTCTAAAAAGGGCCTAAAATGGCCACTTTCATCATGTTTTAAAAAAAAAATGGTTTGTGATACAAATGTAAAAAGCATTTCAAAGACCCTTCCTCCCTTCTATGTGAGAACTGCCAGAACAATCTGAGATACCAATATTTTCTGCTGCCGTGGAATCGCCCCATTGTACTGTACAGACGCTCTAGCCCTCTCTATCATGTGAACATTGCCATGTTATTTAAATGTTGCACTGTATCTGACTCCCTCTTTCTCACCAACTCGCCCCTCTCCCATGGCCTCTGCTTTGCCCTCCTGTAGGAGACGTTTGAGCGAGCCAAAGCCTGGGTGAAGGAGCTACAGAGGCAGGCAAGCCCCAACATTGTCATCGCTCTGGCAGGGAACAAGGCTGACCTGGCTGAGAAGAGACTAGTGGAGTACGAGGTACTGTACTCAACACTGACTCAGTAACATGTTATGGTCGTCACTATACACTGACATAATACTATATCAAATATTAATTATAAAACACTGGGGATTCCCAATACTGATGGATTGTTGCCTCCTGTCTGACAGGAGGCCCAGACCTATTCTGAAGACACTGGGCTTCTCTTCATGGAGACCTCTGCCAAGACGGCCATGAATGTCAACGAACTGTTCCTGGCCATTGGTAAGCTTCCATCTTCCCCCATCAATCTATAGGGATACTTATAGGTAACACCATTTTTGTTAATTCCAATTGTTGACCTAATAACAAAAACTGTTAACAAATGTTTTCATGACTACATGACCTGCCCAAGAAAAACTCCAGGCCCTAGTTAGAACTAGGTCAGAAGAATAACATGATAACAAAGTTTGTTCCACTGTCTCTGCAGCCAAAAAGATGCCAAAAACTGACACCCAGAACCCTACACACGCAGCACGACACCGGGGAGTGAACCTACAGGACCCTGATGCCCACAACACCCGATCCTGCTGTGGAGGAAGCGGCGGAGGGAACTAGGACCGCTCCACTTCCACCCTGCTCCCAACCTCTGGGGTCGGGCAAGGGGACACCCCCTTCAAACCTCCACCCTCCCTCCCATCCACCCAGACAGCCACAGAGAGAGAGACATGGGGGAAGAAAGAGTCGGAACAGGACGGTTGTCTTTTGCGAAGCCAGATAGATTTCTGACAGAGAGAGGTCTGATAAAGACTGACAGGAAGAATAAAAGAGTGTGAGTGAGACTGTATAGTATTTAGCACTAATCGTGGATGTTGTTTTGCCTTCGGTCTGTCTCGATTCATTTCAATCATGGTTCCATTTCATTATGCAATCGCTGCAGTGTCGGTCCTTGAATGGCAGAGAGGGAAGAAAGGAGATGGAGCGAGGGAGTCTTAAGGGATGAGGGGGGAAAAGAGTGAATGGGATGCAGGCCACACTCCCTCAAAGTATTCCCATTACTGCTGTCCTGAATGCCCCCTCATCACCCCCTCTAGCATGAGCCCCAGGCAGCCTGAGCAACCTGAAGCCTTGGCCTGAGCCATTCCAGACACTTCCCGGTTGCCACAGATAGAATAACCCATGTTAGATGGCACAGTTTACCCACAATCGCATGAGAGGGAGGGAAAACACAGTTCATGGTCTCTTCTGATGCCCTTATTTCCTCTGGCCTCATTTATTTATTTCCCCTAGGCTATATTATTATTATTATTATTAATACTCCTCAGAGCAGCGGTGTTGTGAGACATCATGGTGCCAATGCCAGTCTGGTATCATCCAGGCCCCTCGTCCTCGATCTCACCTCCACCCACATTTGTACAGTAGATATACACTGAAGAACCCACAGTACAGAGTGAGTCTGCTCTATGCCATGTCTGAGTCTGGCTCTCGCTGGAAACTACCACTGTTTCTAACAATCAATCCACTGTCTAGTGCAGGGTTTCCCAAACTCCTTCCTGGGCCCCTCCTGGGTGCATGTTTTGTTTTGTGCCCTAGCACTACACAGCCAGGGCCCCAGGACCGAGCTTGGAAAACCCTGGTTACTGCACAGCGATATCCAGGGCTGCAGCTTCTCCTGATCAGGAGAAAATCCTTGCCTCTCCCGAGTGATAATTTATAGTAGGATCTCAAAACCCTAGCCTGGTCCCAGATCTGTTTGTGCTGTCATTGCCAAGTCCCTATGGTTGACAATGATCGTGGAGTTGGCAAGACAGAAAAAGCAGATCTGGGACCAGGCTACTCAAACCCCTCTAGGGATGAAGTCCTGTAGTTAGGAAACCATTGTATCTTGCCTGTCATGTTGTGACTGCATGGGCCATGATATACATGCTATGTTCTGCTGTTCCTCATTTGTCCTGTGTCTTACTGCGTAAGAGTTGATGTAAATGAAAACAATGTAATAACGCTTTTAATGACTAACGAGCTGATGCTGTTCAAAGCACTGGTTTGGAGACAGACAGCTTTGATGACAGAGCTACCCACTCTGTTGATGGACTCCATTGACTCATAACCCCTAGACAGTCCATATAGATCTGGAGGGATGAGAGAAGGCATGATATTTGCTTCACCTTGTCAACTGATAGACTGGGTGGATTTAATTTTGCCATATTGCTTCTAACTCTTCATTTGTTTCAGATCTACAGGAGGTAGGTAGGGGATAGGGGGATCATTTTGGAATTGCGCATGTTTTAGCTAAGAAGAATAAGGGTGCTTACAAGGGGTTTGAAAAACAAAAAAAAGTGCCTACTCTGTTTTATTCCCCTGTATGCTTTTTGAGTTTGCTTTGGGGTGTGTTCAGTACGTAGGAGTCAAAGTAAAGCATATCCCTGTAACCATTAACTGACTGCACGTTGTCTGTCAGTCTGCTCTTTGTACAGTTGTGAGGAACTCTTGTCAAATACACTATGTATTTTCACCTAATTGTATTGAACCTGTTTTGTTGTTGATTTTACTGACTAGAATACCTATGTCATCCTGGAATTAATCGCTAACTAAGGACCCTAATCGATGTGATGAGCTCTACTTAATTTAAAAACAAATTGTTTCATGGGCTCATCATGATTAACTGATGAATCCATAAGTCACTCATTCATTAACTCTATGATCACAGGTTGTGTAATAATAATGACGTTCACACAATGTGGCGGAAAAACTTAAACTCCCATCAGCACCTCTGTAAAGCATTGTTGAATAAAGATGTGCTATTGCGCCATGTGTGCAGTCAGTGACTATGAACCGATGGTATGTCTCAAAATGGTTTAGTCCAGTGGTGATACTTGTCTCCTGTCATGGGTTTTGGCTTGAAACTGGGGGTTTTCTGGGGGGGGGGGGGGGCTGCTAAAGACTTCAGGAACCAGGGTGCACGGTTTGGTTTTTGCCCGAGCACAACACAGCTGATTCAAATCACCAACTCATTATTAAGCTTTAATTATTTGAGTCAGCTGTGTAGTGCTGGGGCAAAAACCAAAACGTGCAACCAGGGAGGGCCCCAGGACCGAGTTTGGGAAACCCTGGTCAGTTATAAAGTTGTCCATGGACCCTCTTATCTCTGCATTTGTATAGAAGAGTCATATCTCATGGACAGATTAAACGGTGAACAGGAAATTAAACTTTTGCAAGAATTTTACTTCTGGCTAAAGTAAAGTAAAGATGTCATGAGGTTAATGTTCAAAATTGGTTTATGACTATTTGGTGTACAAACATTCACGTTAACAACCTTTTCTTGTTTTCCAACACAGCCCTTTTGAAGTTGACCCAACCTGGAAAACTACGGAGGAAACAGTGTGCCTCATCTGAAATTCAACTTGTTATTTTTCTTCTTAAAATCACAACTTTCTTTATAATTTCATAATTTAAAAAAAGGAACTGAACAGACTTAAAAAAATACATTTCCATCATAGGATTCTCTACTCTCCCTATACTAAAAAAAAACATCTCTGTTGGTTTGCATTGAAGAAGGACAATAGGTTTGCATTGACGGACAATATCAATATAAAAAGGGTTAATAAGAATCTTCTATTTGACAACAGTTCCCACTGACTTCCCCCTGAAACCTGGGTCAAGTTCCAGCCCTAGTCCTCACTCTCGTCATCGTCCACTGCAGTGTAGATGACCTGGTTCCTGCGTTTGATCCTAGGGGTGCTGCCTGTACTGATAGGTTCCCCCGTCTCCCCACTGGTGCGCTTAGGGATCCGTACGTGGGGCTCCTCCCTTTCCGGGGGTGAGGAGTGAGAGGGAGGAGGCAGGTTGAGGGACAGGCGTGAGGGAGGAGCGGGGTCTGATTTGGGCTCAGGCATGGTCAGAACCATGCGGCTGGGGGGCAGCTCTCTAGAGGGGGGCCCCGAGTCCCGTCTCCCTCCTGCTTCCCCCTCTGGGACCACTGCATCAGGGCTCTTCCCCCTTCCCTCTTTCTCTCCTCCCTCCTCCTCCTCCTCCCACTCATCCTCTATGGTGATCTCATCAGGGTTGTAGGAGCTGGACAGGCCTGAGGTGTCACTAGGGTACTCACTGGGTTCATCTCCACTCTGGACTTCATCATCCTCCAGCTCTGGGGCGCCTGTGCCTATCTGGCCCCCATACCCTCCCTGCCCAACCTGGGCATAGATGTCTCTGAGACCCAGGGTGGCACAGAGCTCGGTGGTCTGCGGGTTGGTGCTGTAGCTGGGGTGGGCATGGGGCTGTGGCCGGGCAGGGTCATAGGCTGGCACGGTCAGGCAGAAGTTGTCAGGGATGGACAGTTCACCCCCCAGGTCACCCACAGCCTCCATCATGGCTGCCTCAGAAGCACTGAAGTCCCACCTAGACAACATACAGAAGTAGGTAGACACAGAGATCATGAGCAGCACATTACACGTGTGTGTGGGGGTGCATGCGTAAGTGAGGGATGGTGTGTATGTATGCATGTGTGCAGTGTATGTATGTGAGATAGCAGGATTTAATGTGTGTGTGCGTGAGAGAGATAGCGACAAAAAAAGATAGATTGATTGAGTGAATGAGTAAGTAAGAGAGGTGTGTGTGTAGTATGTGAGAGAGCCAGTGAGAAAGAGAGAGAGAGGTGTGTGTAGTATGTGAGAGAGCCAGTGAGAAAGAGAGAGAGAGGTGTGTGTAGTATGTGAGAGAGCCAGTGAGAAAGAGGTATGTGTAGTATGTGAGAGAGCCAGTGAGAAAGAGAGAGAGAGGTGTGTGTAGTATGTGAGAGAGCCAGTGAGAAAGAGAGAGATGTGTGTAGTATGTGAGAGAGCCAGTGAGAAAGAGAGAGAGAGGTGTGTTTAGTATGGGAGTGCCAGTGAGAGAGGCGTGTTTAGTATGTGAGAGCCAGTGAGAGAAAGGGGTGTGCGTCTGACCTTGTGTGCAAGCCGTTGTTCTGCGGGGGGTTCCAGTAATTAGGGCTGACAGTCTGCAGACTGTCTGTAGCTTTGAGGATGGCCAGCCACTCTGGATCATACTCCAGACCCTGGGACGATCCTGGTCTGTCTGCTACCTCTACGATCTGAAACACACACCCTACAAGTCAGCATCATACAGCAAATACTAGCCCAAAATAAGACTTGCACGCAAGCTGTTTCACAGACCAATATGAACAGATTCTCCATTCAAAAGTAGGTTTAATCTGGATCTCTGAAACCAGAACATAATCCCTTCACATCTATGTCAACACCCTCTCTCTATATCACCCTCACCTGTAGGAAGTCCCTGTATGGAAGGCACTTATCCAGTGAGAGGAATTTGGTAGTGCGGGGGGCAGCATCAACTTTGGCCTAAAGAGACAAACAGAGCAGTGATATAACCAGTGCTGCATAGACAATATCAGTTATGTGATCTAGCAGCACATACATTAGATATACAATCAGGAGAAAGAAGATGTTGGTGTGGGAATATGTCAATGTTGGTGCTGAATCAACACATCCTGCGACAATCAAAGAATCTTAAATTCTAATTAATCAGAAAGAATCCAAACTTTGAATATGCACAGCAGTCTCTCTCTCAACGGTCTTCAGTTCAGCTCACCGGGTGCTGCATTAGGGCAGCGAACTTGACGTGGAGGTGCGCAGAGAACCAGTAGTTAGGCTGCAGGTGGGCCAGGAGCTCTGCTGCTGCAGGACTACCCAGTGTGTTGGACTCCACCTCCTGCCTCAGGAACTTCTTCTTCCTCAGCAGCTCCCCCGTGCTGCCGTAATGGTAGATTCCACGAGGCCAGTCATGGGTCAGAAAGACATCCACAGGCATCTGGATCTAGTGGTAAAATAGGGGGGACATAATATGACATATGATAATAATAGGGGGACATATGACGTATTAACCCTGTGAGTGGTAGTCACCTGTTTGATTTTGAAGACATCGATGTTCCTGATGTGGTAAACACTGCGTAGAGTTTCTGGGTTATATGGAGGGAACTCATAATGTCCTGAAAAAAAGAGCATTGATTACATTTTAAAGACAGTTGAGCTGCAACACATTTGCAGAGACAGGAGAACATATCTACTAGAGCTTTCTGACCTCACCTTTCCTGTAATCATGCCCTTTGAAGATTCCAGACAAGCCACCTATCCTTACTCCTTTGTAGCGCACAACGCCAGCGTAACCTGATGGAAGACCATATACACTGTTGTTATTGGATGCACATTCAGGCAAGTGAAAGCTCCCGAATTTCCTGATTGACAAGTGGCCTTGAGAGGGCAATCCGTGGAACTTGTAATATGCGTTTTAGCTTTGTAGCCAGAGTGTGAAGGTAAGGTCTTACCCATGTAGTAGATATTGGGAGCCACCCAGCCCCCGTACGGAAGCTCCTGGAGATGGTTGGAGGCCTCGTGATTCCCACCGATGAAGATAGTCAGGACCGGAGCCGCCTTCTCTCCAGAGTAGTACCTGCACAAACCAAGATACAACCATCAGAAATACAACAGATTGTCCCTTAAACTAAAGGAACCATAAGTAGTACTGACAGGGTTGGGCTTAACCAATTTAACCCACCTGGCTGTTGATTCCTATGGCATCTAAAGCCATAGGGGTTAACAGCCATCTATCTCTCAGAGTAAGGTAGGGTCTAGAGTTTTTCCAGGATCAGGTCATGCGTGGGTCAGGAAAAACTCCTGGCCCTACATTAGAGAGAGAACGAGAGAGAGCAGAGGTGATAGGAAGGTACTAACTTGTAGAAGGTCTGCATCTGCCTGTACTTTTGCGGCACAGCCATGCACTTCATGTCCCCCTCGTTCCTCACAGCCTGGAAGTCTCCACAACACAGCAGCAGGTCTACCTTCACCCCCTCCTTCTGCTCCAGGTAGCCAATCGTCTCATAGATCTTATCCAGCTCTCCATGGCAACACCCTTCCACAGCTATTTTCATGGCTGATGATTGGCTGTAGACTCCCGTAAGGGTATTATTTTTCTGTGCTGAGCTGAATTATATGATGAGGAAGACAATTATATAATTGAATAAAATACAATGTAGCAAGTTAGCATATTAGCTCAATAATTTGTGTTAATTGATTGCTACTAGCTCCTGTAGATAACTGCTAGCTATCACACGTCCGCTGTCCGGGGTTGTAGACTTGTCCTGGCTAAGAGATACATGCAATGCAATCACTAGTCAAATCTAACTAACATGTTCAATTGTTTCTCGCCTTTTGCACTTTGAAGTTACGATAGAGTTAGCTAACTAGCCACCATGGTTATGTTGGTTTGTTCTGTTTATCTCAACCAAAATGTATGACTCGAACGTTTTTCCCACCTCTGCGTAGTTTGACCTCAGCGCATGCTCAAACATTCACCAAAGTAAATCGACTGATGGATTCGTAGGTAGCACTTTCCACAATCAAAATAATTTACAAATAGTCAAACACCTATACAATATCCCGAACTGTAATACTTCCTAATACCAGCACTTCTTTATGAATACAAATATTTGTTGTATGCACATTAATGCTTATAACAAACATATGTCTTAATCAGCCATGCTTCAATGTCAAACCTGCGCGTTTAGAAGCAAAATGTACTTGATTGAGTTGATTTACAAATTGACATTCGATCATCTACAATGTAGCCAGTTGGTAAATATAAATACTAGTTTCATTAGAAAAGGAAACGTTATTTGTGGCTCAAACAGACCAAAGACACGCATATTAACTCCACATAACCCATGGTATACTAACTTATTCTGAAGGGTTGGGTGATTAAGCTATATTTACTTTTTAAATCTGAGCAGCTGGTTTGGAGGGCGGAGTATTCGTAAAGTGCTGCTCCGATTGGGGCGCTCGACAGGGGAAGAGATGGCGTGCTTGTTGGAGTCCCCTCTCCGCATCAGCGTGTTATCTGTGAGTGTCCCACTTATACTATGAAATAAATACTAACGTTTTCCGTGCATTATTCAGTACATTGGATAGTGAAACGCTTTTTGTGTGTCTCATCAATAGCAATGTCTTTGACGACATGCACTGAAGTTGCTGCTAGCTAGCTAGCACAGGCTTTGCAACATGTACTGTATCTAGCTAGCTAGCAAGGGCGGTCTCCCGATTGTCACCCGGAATGAGTTAGTTAGCAACCGGTGACACATTTTATGTGAATCCAATTAAAATGAAAAATCCCAAACCTGTAGCTAACAACTTTATTGCACAAAACGTTAACGATACAATCAAAAGGTTATGCTAGTTAACTGGAACCAACCGCTAGTTAGTTAGCTAATTGGCTACCTGTAAATAACCATAGTTACTCTAGTTACATAGACACTGGTTCAACTGCTATCTGAAAATCACTCATTACTGCCACGCACAGGTTGGAAGTCTAGAACAGCTCAATACATTGGAGGTGCCGAAGAGGATTTTTTCCCCGGTTGTTTGTACATTTTATCTTTAGACGATTTTTGAAAGTACAGCGAAACTCCATATTTGGTGTAAACGAACGTATTTTGACATTATAACGCTTGCAGAGCTGGTAAATGGGAGTTTGAATCTGAGCTTCCTGGGCGTTACGCTTCGATCACACCGACAGGGTTTTTGTGCAAAATAGTACGCAGCATCATCTGGATATGTATGCCACAAAAGTTCAACATTCACGTTCTGCTACCATTTCTGTCAAGCGGTGTTACGCATGCAGTTTAACGCATACGTTCGATAAATGCAATTATGCACTACAATGAACGCACTGCCACTGCAAGGCAAACACAGTGTTTCATTGGATATTAATGTAATTCTGGTGTACCAAAATGAAATGATGCTGTCGGTGCCAACTGCTGTCAGTTTTGTGATCGAGACGCTACTGTCAACTTTTTAAAACTTTAAAGTTAGCACTTTGCTTACGCTTCGAACACACCGACAGCGTCATTGCATTTTGGTACACCAGAATTACATTCATTTCCAATGAAACGCTGGGTTTGCCTTATTAAATTTAAAAAAAATTTTTTTTTATTTAACCAGGAAAAGCCTATTGAGACCCAGAGTCTCTTTTTCAAGGGAGACCTGGCCAAGAAGGCAGCAAAAATCAATACATTACAGAATTAAAACATACAACCTGATCCAGCCTAACGCTTCGAACACACCGACTGCGTCATTGCATCACTGCTGCATAACATTTTGCGCAGCTAGGCAACTATACTGATGCAGGTACCTTTTGCAAATGGTCGCATGCGGTTGGACACATGGAGGAGAGAATAATTTTCGCAGTATCTTCAAAACCGTGTCTTTTTGACACAACTGCTGACAGCTACAGGGACATAAACACACAAAATGCTGCTTGGAGACAAGTGTCCACGATAGTAGGATTGCCAGGTCAGTTTAGTAGTGAGCTTGTGCTAGATGTGGCTAGTTAGCGTTAGCTAGCAGACCCACACAGACCTGCGCTTTCGGCGGGGCTGGTCCCGGCCCAACAGCGCGATCAAGACCACCTTCCTCAACGTTGGTCTCATTGTTGAAAGAGCCTACTCTGCCTATCTTTACTATTTATTATTGCATTTCGCTCCAAAACTGCATTTTGGAGGGAAATTATATTATAGGCTCTCACAATTAATTTGAGGATATCATCGAATAAATAATATACTTGGCAAATAAATTTATAAAAAATGTAAAGAAATTATGCAATCAAACTGTTTTTATGTAATCACAAATTTTTACTGAATGTGTATGCAAAAAAAAAACGACATTCATATTTTGCTACTTTCTGTCAAGTTCACTCATACAATTTGATGCATACGTTCGATTTATCGAACGTATGCACCACACAGAACGCACTGCAACTGCCTCTGCAACGCAATGCTGCAAGGCAAATGCAGCGTTCCATTGGAAATGAATGTACTTCTGGTGTATCGAAACGCAATGACGCAGTCGGTGTGTTCGAAGCGTAAAAAAGCATTTACACTCCTCTGTAACAGTCTCCCATCAATATTTTAAATTCATTCAGTGGCACTAACATATCGATATGTTATTGTTAGTGCCACAACTTTATAAAGTTAACGTTAGTAAGATGGCTTGAGATTTAAGTTATCATGCAGGAAACTAAAACTTTACACATACACTGCTGGCATCTAGTGGCCAAAATATAAATTGTGCCTAAGCTGGAATAATACATTGTGGCTTTTCTCTTGCATTTCAAAGATGATGGAACAAAAAAAACACAAAAAAACACTTTTTTCTTTGTATTGTCTCTTACCAGATCTAATGTGTTATATTCTCCTACATTAATTTCACAATTCCACAAACTTCAAAGTGTGTCCTTTGGATGTGTATGTGACCAATAAAATTTGTTTTGATTTGAAATGGTATCAAGAATATACATATCCTTGCTTCAGGTCCTGAGCTACAGGCAGTTATATTTGGGTATGTAATTTTAGGCGAGATTTGGAAAAAACAGGGTCCGATCCTTAAGGAAGTTTATTAAAAAATTATGCATAAATATTATCCTTCCAACCACTATATGAAAAACACCAATTCAAATTGTACCTTTTGTAATTACCACCCAGAAACAGTGTTGCGTCTTTTTTGGCATTGTATTCATGTAAGGAATCTGTGGCAAGACATCAGTAGAGTTATAATTGAACACATTTATGAAGATTTGACACTATTATGGAGAGATGTACTGCTTGGATTCTTTACTTACGATAGAAATAAGTTGAAACAATTTCATGTAATTAATTTCATTACTCTTTTGGCCAAATTTCATATTCACAAATATACATTTACAAACAAAACACCACATTTTATTACCTTGCAAAAAGAAATTGAACTATATTTTAAGACAATTAAAACTCCAGAATTATAAATGTGTGTATGTCCTTTAAGGTCCTTGTGTAATGTGATATTGTATCCCCTAGCCCCGCCCCTAGCCCAAATGTCCTTTTTATATTCTTTATATATACTTGTGTTCCCATGTACTTTTTGTATTGATTTGTTGTTAAGAAAAAATAAGAAAAGTAAATATTGGAACGCCAACTGCGAGCCAGGCCCAAAATCAGTGCCCGATCACTAATGCTCTTATGGCTGAATGGAAGCAAGTCCCCGCAGCAATGTTCCAACATCTAGTGGAAAGCCTTCCCAGAAGACTGGAGGCTGTTATAGCAGGAAAGGGGGGACCAACTCCATATTAATGCCCATGATTTTGTAATGAGATGTTTGACGAGCAGGGGTTGGATTCACAAAACATTACTTACGAAAAAAACGTAAGAAGTTTCTTAAGGAAAAAATTGCATTTAAGAAGACGTTTCTTGTTAAGAGTTTGTGAATTTGTGCCCTGGTGTCCACATACTTTTAGTCATGTAGTGTATTTCACATCGTGAGTAGTGCGGAAAGTTCTGGACAGTCCCCACCACTCAATGATAAAGGTATTAAGTGACATACGACCGTCTTGTGCTCTGGATGAGTTTACAGCTTGACGAGAGTAGCCTAGCGCCTGTCGTACAGTTAGGAGGAGCTTTTCTGGGATGGTGTATCTGTCTGGCCCAGACCAGTCCTGACTGCGGAGTGTGTGTGTGTGTGTGTGGTTGGTGTCAGCGGTGGGATGAGGAGGGAGGCCAGCACCGACTCACTGTTGTTCTCTCTCGTGTCACCATGCAGGAGGTCACAGCCACCAGCCGCCATTATGTTGACCGGCTGTTCCACCCCGATCCACAGAAAGTGCTGCAGGGAGTCATGTAAGTACATTATAATTTACATGACCTTGTGTTGTATTAGCCTATGTCTTACTATAGGAACATTTTATATTTGTCCTGTCACTGTCCCTCTTTGTTTGCATCCCAAATGGCACCCTTTCCTCTACTTAGTGCACTACTTTTGACCAGAGCCTTATGGGAAATAGGGTGCCATTTGGGACATAGCCTCTGTGTCTGTCCTTGTGCAAGTCTGAATGCCCATTGAGCAGGTAGCTCTTGGTGCTCTGGAGGGAGCTGTCTGTCAGTGATTGGTTGTTTGAGTGCAATGTGAGCATGCCCAGTGTGAGCTCAGTGAGAGCTGCTTAGACCACTTTGTTTACATGTGGCTGGCTGTATGACCTGTGTGTGATCAGTCAGTCTGCTTCATCTTTATTTTTTACTCCGAGGCCCAGCTCTGGTTACGGTTTTAGGCAGCTGGCCGCATCGCTACCTGACTGGTGCAGCTGTTCTTTTCCACTGGCCCCCGCCAGCTCATGGCTATTTCATTCCATTAACTACTAGTATCTTTATATCGCATGCATTATGTTCTATAGGGTCTCATCGGCTAAGGGCTGTTCTTATGCACGACGCAACGCGGAGTGTCTGGATACAGCCCTTAGCCATGGTATACAGGCCATATACAACAAACCCCGACGTGCCTTATTGCTATTATAAACTGGTTACCAACATAATTAGGGCAGTAAAAATTTAATGTTTTGTCATACACATGGTATACGATCTGATATACCACGGCATTCATCCAATCAGCATTCAGGGCTCAAACCACCCAGTTTATAATCAGTATTCTATCCTCTCAAAGCAATAAGTTACTAAGCTTGAGCAGCACTGATGTTTCTCAGTTGAGCCTGTAGATGTTAGCCCTAGTGTTTAGACTTGTTTAGCGCTGGTGATATGAATTATACTGTGGATGAACTATGACAAGTGTCGTTATTGTGGCTGTTAGTAACATGCTGAGGGAGCTCCACACGTGTGTGTGTGTGTGTGTTCACAGTGACATGAAGAATGCTGTCATCGGAAACAACAAACAGAAAACCAACCTGATTGTCCTGGGAGCTGTGCCCAGGTATCTCTCGCTTTCCCTCTTACCTTCTTTCTCCTCTCTCACCTCCCCTCTTTTCCTGCTTTTCCTTTCTTCTTTTTTTTCTCTCTCACGGAGTCTGTCCCTCCTTCCCCCCAGGTTACTGTACCTGCTCCAGCAGGGCTTATCCAGCTCTGAGCTGAGGACAGAGGTGCTGGGCTCAGAACTGAGGACAGAGGGTGCGGTGGTGCTGGCCTCAGAGCTGAGGACAGAGGGTGCGGTGGTGCTGGACTCAGAGCTGAGTACAGAGTGTGCGGTGGTGCTGAGTACAGAGTGTGCGGTGGTGCTGAGTACAGAGTGTGTGGTGGTGCTGGGCAGTCTGGCCATGGGCACCGAGAACAACATCAAGTCCCTGGTGGACTGTCACATCATCCCTGCTTTGCTGCAAGGTACACACACACACACACACACACTGCATACAATAGGGAAACAACGAACAGATAATGGCGCCGGAGGAGATGGCTGCCGTTTACGGTCTCCTAACCAACTGTGCTATTGAGTTTGTTTTTTTCACGTTATTTGTAACTTATTTTGTACATAATGTTTCTGCGACCGTCTCGTATGACTGAAAAGAGATTCTAGATATCAGGCCAGCGATTACTCACCCCGTACTGGAAGAAGATTTTTTCTTTAACGAGTCGGACGTCATTCGCAGGAGAAAGAAACAGGGATATCGGGGACGTAGGTCGGGGTGCCTTGTAAGGATCCGACGGCGAGTGGGTAATCTGCCTTTACCATCGGTCTTATTAGCCAACGTACAATCATTGGATAATAAAATAGACGAACTACAATCACGTATATCCTACCAACGGGACATTAAAAACTGTAATATGTTATGTTTCACAGAGTCGTGGCTGAACGACGACATGAATAACATACAGCTGGCGGGTTTTACACTATCGGCAGGATAGAACAGCAGCCTCCGGTAAGACAAGGGGTGGCGGTCTGTGTATATTTGTAAACAACAGCTGGTGCACAAAATCTAATAGTAAGTAAGTCTCTAGGTTTTGCTTGCCTGAGGTAGAGTATCTCATGATAAGCTGTAGACCACACACTCTTTACCAAAATAGTTTTCATCTATATTCTTCGTAGCTGTCTATTGACCACCACAAACCGATGCTGACACTAAGACCGCACTCAACGAGCTGTATACGGCCATAGGCAAACAGGAAAACGCTCATCCTGAGGCGACGCTCCTAGTGGCCGTGGACTTTAATGCAGGGAAACTTAAATATATTTTACCTAATTTATACCAGCATTTTAAACGTGCAACCAGAGGGAAAAAAACTCTAGACCACCTTTACTCCACACACAGAGACGTGTACAAAGCTCTCCCTCGCCCTGCATTTGGAAAATCTGACCATAATTCTATCCTCCTGATTCCTGCTTACATGCAAAAACTCAAGCAGGAAGCACCAGTGACTCAGTCAATAAAGAAGTGGTCAGATGACGCAGATGCTAAGCTACAGGACTGTTTTGCTAGCACAGACCGTAATATGTTCTGGGATTCTTCCGGCATTAAGGAGTACACCACATCAGTCACTGGCTTCGTCAATAAGTGCATTGATGACGTCGTCTCCACAGTGACTGTACGTACATACCCCAACCAGAAGCCATGGATTACAGGCAACATCCGCACTGAGCTAAAGGGTAGAGCTGCCGCTTGCAAGGAGCGGGACTCTAACCCGGAAGCTTATAAGAGATCCCGCTATGCCCTGTGACGAACCATCAAATAGACAAAGCATCAATACAGGACTAAGATTGAATCGTACTACACCGGCTCCGACGCTCATCGTATGTGGCAGGGCTCGCAAACTATTACAGACGACAAAGGTGTTAGCAATTGATGTTGATGTTATTCTTCAATAACACAAACTCCAAAGCAAATTAGGGGGAGAAAAATAGGTTTATTTGAAAAGAACAAATCAAGATCATGTGCTGGGAGGTAGATGTTCAGTCTCCCATTTATATCCCCCCACCCTAGTCTGGGGTTAACCAATGAGAATTCCTTGCAGTACCACATGGCCAAATAACAACTATCCTGTTCCCGACTCAATGTACGGAATGTAACGCACGTAGCTCTGAGTTCAGGAGTGACATTCCACAGATTTTAAACAGCTGTTGAACTGAAACCCAACTCCTATTTACATTGACAATTCCCTATTGACCATTAGTACTATATTTAGTTTAGTACTCTTGTCCTCTCATCCTCTGCGTTGTGTATTTATCTTCAAAATATTCTTGTAAAGGGAAGCACAGCCGCGAGCTGCCCAGTGACACGAGCCTACCAGACGAGTTAAATTACTTCTATGCTCATATCGAGGCAAACAACACTGAAGCATGCATGAGAGCATCAGCGGTTCCGGAAGACTGTGTGATCACGCTCTCCACAGCTGATGTGAGTAAAACCTTTAAACAGGTCAACATTCACAAGGCCGCAGGTCCAGACGGATTACCAGGACGTGTACTCATGCATGCGCTGACCAACTGGCAAGTGTCTTCACTGACATTTTCAACCTGTCCCTGACTGAGTCTGTAATACCAACATTTTTCAAGCAGACCACCATAGTTCCTGTGCCCAAGAACACGAAGGTAACCTGCCTATATGACTACCGACCAGTAGCACTCACGTCTGTAGCCATGAAGTGCTTTGAAAGGTTGGTAATGGCTCACATCAACACCATTATCCCAGAAACCCTAGACCCACTCCAATTTGCATACCGCCCCAACAGATCCACAGATGATGCAATCTCTATTGCACTCCACACTTCCCTTTCCCACCTGGACAAAAGGAACACCTACGAGAGAATGCTATTCATTGTCTACAGCTCAGCGTTCAACACCATAGTGCCCTCAAAGCTCATCACTAAGCTAAGGATCCTGGGACTAAACACCTCCCTCTGCAACTGGATCCTGGACTTCCTGACGGGCCGCCCCCCAGGTGGTAAGGGTAGGTAACAACACATCCGCCACACTGATCCTCAACACGGGGGCCCCACGGGTACGTGCTCAGTCCTCTCCTGTACTCCCTGTTCACTCATGACTGCATGGCCATGCACAACTCCAACACCATCATTAAGTTTGCTGATGACACAACAGTGGTAGGCCTGATCACTGACAACAATGAGACAGCCTATAGGGAGGAGGTCAGAGACCTGACAGTGTGGTGCCAGGACAACAGCCTCTCCCTCAACGTGATCAAGACTAAGGAGATCATTGTGGACTACAGGAAAAGGAGGACCTAGCACGCCCCCATTCTCATCGACGGGGCTGTAGTGGAGCAGATTGAGAGCTTCAAGTTCCTTGGTGTCCACATCACCAACAATCTAACATGGTCCAAGCACACCAAGACAGTCGTGAAGAGAGAAAACAAAGCCTATTCCCCCTCAGGAGACTGAAAAGATTTGTCATGGGTCCTCAGATCCTCAAAAAGTTATACAGCTGCACCATCGAGAGCATCCTGACTGGTGGCATCACTGCCTGGTACGGCAACTGCTCGGCCTCCGACTGCAAGGCACTATAGAGGGTAGTGCGTACGGCCCAATACATCACTGGGGCCAAGCTTCCTGCCATCCAGGACCTCTATACCAGGCGGTGTCAGAGGAAGGCCCTAAAAATTGTCAGACTCCAGCCACCCTAGTCGTAGACTGTTCTCTCTGCTACCGCAAGTTTAGGTCCCAAAGGCTAATTAACAGCTTCTACCCACAAGCCATAGACTTCTGAAAAGCTAATCAAATGGCTACCCAGACTATTTGCATTGTCCCCCCTCCCTCTTTTACGCTGCTGCTACTCTGTTTGTTGTCTATGCATTATCACTTTAACTCTACCTACATGTACATATTACCTCAACTAACCGGTGCCCCCGCACATTGACTCTGTACCGGTACCCCCTGTATATAGTCTCGCTACTGTTATTTTACTGCTGCTCTTCAATTACAATTATACATTTTTATTTTTTACTTAACACTTATTTTTCTTAACTGCATTGTTGGTTAGGGGCTTGTAAGTAAGCATTTCACTGTGAGGTGAAATGCCTGTTGTATTCGGCGCATGTGACTAATAAAATGTGATTTGATTTGAAGTGTCAGTGACTTATGCTCTCTGTGTATATGCAGGTCTCGTATGTCCAGACCTGATCTTCATCGAGGCTTGTCTTCGCTGCCTCAGGACAGTCTTCATCAGTCCAGTCACCCCAGTGCAGCTGCTCTACACTGTAAGTCTTAGTCACTTGTTCTCTGAAACACATTCATAGGGGTGTAATGTAATATTACAACATGCTATCTCTAGCACTCATCTGAGCCGTGTGTTCTGAGCTGTGTGGACAGTAACAGTGTCTGTCTCCTTCAGGACCCCACTGTGATTCCCCACTTGATGTCCCTGCTGAGTCGGTCTCCGCAGACGCAGGACTACACCACCCAGATCTTCTCCCACTGCTGCAAGGTCAGTAGAGCAGTACACATTTAAAACAGTCATATAGTAGAAGACATGTTAATTAGTCTGTCTGAGGAATGACTCAGTTATGTGTGGGTGTGTGTTCTGTAGAGTCCAGAGCATCAGACGGTTCTGTTTAACCACGGGGCGATCCAGAACATTGCTCCCATGCTCATCTCTCCCTCCTATAAGGTACTGTTTGAAACCCATTGTCTCAGTTCAACCATCTCTCACCCTTAGATGTATTAACATGTCTTACCCTCTCTCTCTCCCCTTTCCCCCCTCTTATCTCACTACCTCTCTCACCCTCTCGCTCCCCTTTCCCCCCTATCTCTCTACCTCTCTCTCACCCTCTCTTTCCCCCCCCTCTCTCACTACCTCTCTCACCCTCTCTCTCCCCTTTCCCCCTCTCTCTCTACCTCTCTCACCACCTCTCTCACCCTCTCTCTCCCCTTTCCCCCCTCTCTCTCTACCTCTCTCTCACCACCTCTCTCACCCTCTCTCTCCCCTTTTCCCCCTCTCTCACTACCTCTCTCTCACCCTCTCTCTCCCCTTTCCCCCTCTCTCTCACTACCTCTCTCTCCCCTTTCCCCCCTCTTATCTCACTACCTCTCTTTCTTTGGTTCTCTCATGCCATACAGGTACGTATGCAGGCATTAAAATGCTTCTCAGTCCTGGCCTATGAGAACATTCAGGTCTCCATGACATTGGTGAATGGTAAGACTACTTTTCCCTTTTATTTCTCTCTCCCTGCCTCCTTCTCTCTGTCTTTTTTCTCCCTCTCTTTCATTCTTGCCTGCTCTGAGACCTAACTGGGACAGCTTCCAGTTGTGTTGTTTACTATGTCAGAGGTGTTCTGTTATTGCCATCGTCATGGTAGCAGACATGTTGTCAGATGGTGATAATATAGTATTATGATGCTACTATACAAATCTATGTTCTCCTCTCTGTTCTCAGTGCTTGTTGATGGGGATCTGCTCTCTCAGGTATTTGTCAGAATGTTGCAAAGGGATCAGCCCATTGAAATGCAGCTCACAGCAGCCAAGTGGTGAGTGTTTCACTTGACTAAACTAAGTGTGCTGTGATTGACCATGTCGACGTAAGTGCTGTAGGTGTGAATCTGCGGACTGAAGTTACGTGTCGGTAGTGTTTTTCTTTCTGAAGGTGACATTTCTCTCCCTCTCTCTCTTTCTGTCCCCCCAGTCTAACATACATGTGTCGAGCGGGAGCCATCAGAACTGATGACAGGTGCATTGTTTTAAAGGTGATTATACTATTTTGCTTGTACCATTGTGCACTCATCTAACGACTCAGTCTAAAACTGATATGTGTGTTGAGTCTATGCTGCCTATTGTGTGTATAGTCTGCCCTGTCTAGGTTGGTGTGTGTGTGGACTTTTATTGGGATGGATCTTGTCCTGGAGGCAGAGCGGTTTCCACTAGATGGGCCAGAATGCAATGTCAAAATTGTCTATAATGTAAAGCATTTATGGAAACAAAATGTAGCTTTTTGGTAATTTAAGTTTAGGGTTTGGCACAAGATTATCAGTGTGGTTAGGGTTGAAATCAGGTTTTCTGACTTTGTGGCTGTGCCAGCTAGTGACCACCCTGCAGAGCTGCCTCCAGTACATGAGTCATCCCAACAAGTGCCAACCTGTATGTAGAACTCTGGTTCCATCCCTGTCTGTAGACCCTGCCGTGCCTGGTGAGGATGTGCAGTAAGGAGCGTCTGTTGGAGGAGCGTGTGGAGGGGGCAGAGACCCTGGCCTACCTGATGGAGCCTGATGTGGAGCTGCAGAGGATCGCCAGTGTAACCGACCACCTAGTGGCCACGCTGGCTGACTACTTCAAATACCCCAGCTCTGTCAGCGCCATCACTGACATCAAGAGGGTGAGACACTGGACTATAGTCATTGAACCTAGCCAGGCAGTCTTACAAGGCAGAGAAAACAGTGACCATCATGAGAAGAGAACACCACAGTCCTTCATTTGGACCAAAATCTCTTTTACCTAAAAAAAAATAGTTTATTTCCTTTTGTATTTTTCTGTAGTTGGATCACGACATGAAGCACGCACATGAGCTGAGGCAAGCTGCCTTCAAGCTGTACGCCTCACTGGGCTCCAACGATGAAGACATCCGCAAGAAGGTGACTTCAACAGTACACACACCCACCCCTACCCAGCCTCTTTTAGAAGTGTGTGTGCTTCTCATAACCCCCCGCTCCTGTTTCTCCCTCCTCAGATCACAGAGACCGAGAACATGATGGACAGGATAGTGAGCGGCCTGTCAGAATCCAGCATCAAGGTGCGGCTAGCAGCCGTCAGGTACGGATAACACATAACATCTCTACTTCTCTGCTCTCCACTGAGTGTCCTGTCACATTCTGTTCCTCTCTTTTTTATAGATATACACTACCGTTCAAAAGTTTGGGGTCCCTTAGAAATTTCCTTGTTTCTGAAAGAAAAAAAATAGAAAGAAAAAAATAATAATTCAATATTAATTAAATAATAATGAAAATAATATCAAGTTGATCAGAAATACAGTGTATACATTGTTAATGTTGTAAATGACTATTGTAGCTGGAAATGGCATATTTAAAAAAAAAAATGGAAGATCTGCCGAGGCCCATTATCAGCAACCATCAAATCAAAGTGTATTTGTCACGTGCGCTGAATACAACAGATGTAAACCTTAGTGAAATGCTTACTTACAGCCTCTAACCAATAGTCCAAAAAAGGTATTAGGTGAACAATAGGTAGGTAAAGAAATAAAACAACAGTAAAAAGACGAGCGAGGCTATAAGAGTAGCGAGGCTACATACAGACACTGGTTAGTCAGGCTGATTGAGGTAGTATGTACATGTAGGTATGGTTAAAGTGACTATGCATATATGATGAACAGAGAGTAGCAGTAGCGTAAAAGGAGGGGCTGGCGGGAGGTGGGACACAATGCAGATTGCCCGGTTAGCCAATGTGCGGGAGCACTGGTTGGTCGGCCCAATTGAGGTAGTATGTACATGAATGTATAGTTAAAGGGACTATGCATATATGATAAACACAGAGTAGCAGCAGCGTAAAAAGAGGGGTTGGGGTTGGAGGAGGCTGTCTCATTGTTGTCGGTGATCAGGCCTACCACTGTTGTGTCATCAGCAAACTTAATGATGGTGTTGGAGTCGTGCATGGCCATGCAGTCGTGGGTGAACAGGGAGTACAGGACGGGACTGAGTACGCACCCCTAGGGAGCTCCAGTGTTGAGGATCAGCGTGGCAGATGTGTTGCTACCTACCCTCACCACCTGGGGGCGGCCCGTCAGGAAGTCCAGGATCCAGTTGCAGAGGGAGGTGTTTAGTCCCAGGATCCTTAGCTTAGTGATGAGCTTTGAGGGCACTATGGTGTTGAACGCTGAGCTGTAGTCAATGAATAGCATTCTCTCGTAGGTGTTCCTTTTGTCCAGGTGGGAAAGGGAAGTGTGGAGTGCAATAGAGATTGCATCATCTGTGGATCTGTTGGGGCGGTATGCAAATTGGAGTGGGTCTAGGGTTTCTGGGATAATGGTGTTGATGTGAGCCATTACCAACCTTTCAAAGCACTTCATGGCTACGGACGTGAGTGCTACTGGTCGGTAGTCATTTAGGCAGGTTACCTTAGTGTTCTTGGGCACAGGAACTATGGTGGTCTGCTTGAAACATGTTGGTATTACAGACTCAGTCAGGGACAGGTTGAAAATGTCAGTGAAGACACCTGCCAGTTGGTCAGCACATGCCTGGAGCACACGTCCTGGTAATCTGTCTGGACCTGCGGCCTTGTGTATGTTGACCTGTTTAAAGGTCTTACTCACGTCGGCTACGGAGAGCGTGATCACACAGTCGTCCGGAACCGCTGATGCTCTCATGCATGCCTCAGTGTTGCTTGCCTCGATATGAGCATAGAGGTGATTGAGCTCGTCTGGTAGGCTCGTATCACTGGGCAGCTCGCGGCTGTGCTTCCCTTTGTAGTCTGTAATAGTTTGCAAGCCCTGCCACATAAGACGAGCGTCGGAGCCGGTGTAGTATGATTCAATCTTAGCCCTGTATTGACGCTTTGCCTGTTTGATGGTTCGTCGCAGGGTGACGTGTTCCAGGCCTTCTAGGCAGAGTTGAAAAGAAAAAGCCATATCTCAGACTGGCCAAGAAAAAGTAAAGATTAAGATGGGCAAAATAACACAGACACTGGACAGAGGAACTCTGCCTGGAAGCCCAGCATCCCGGAGTCGCCTCTTCACTGTTGACGTTGAGACTGGTGTTTTGCGGGATACTATTTAATGAAGCTGCCAGTTGAGGACTTGTGAGGCGTCTGTTTCTCAAACTAGACACCCTAATATACTTGTCCTCTTGCTCAGTTGTGCACTGGGGCCTCCCATACCTCTTTCTATTCTGGCTAGAGCCTGTTTTTTTTGACTGTGTGTGTACACAGACACACACACGCACACAGTACCAGTCAAAAGTTTGGACACCTAGTCATTCAAGGGTTTTTCTTTATTTTTACTATTTTCTACATTGTAGAATAATATTGAAGACATCAAAACTATGAAATAACACATATGGACTCATGTAGTAACCAAAAAAGTGCAAAACAAATTAAAATAAATGTGAGATTCTTCAAATAGCCAGCCTTTGCCTTGATGACAGCTTTGCACACGCTTGGCATTCTCTCAACCTGCTTCACCTGGAATGCTTTTCCAACAGTCTTGAAGGAGTTCCCACATATGCTGAGCACTTGTTGGCTGCTTTTCCTTCAGTCTGCGGTCCAACTCATCCCAAGTCATCTCAATTGGGTTGAGGTCGGGTAATTGTGGAGGCCAGGTCATCTGATGCAGCACTCCATCACTCTCCTTCTTGGTAAAATAGCCCTTACACAGCCTGGAGGTGTGATGGGTCATTGTCCTGTTGAAAAACAAATGATAGTCCCACTAAGCCCAAACCAGATGTGATGGCGTATAGCTGCAGAATACTGTGGTAGCCATGCTGGTTAAGTGTGCCTTGAATTCTAAATTAATCACTGACGGTGTCACCAGCAAAGCACCCCCACACCATAACACCACCACCTCCATGCTTCACGGTGGGAACCACACATGCAGAGATCATCCGTTCACTTACTCTGCGTCTCACAAAGACACAGCAGTTGGAACCAAAGATCTACAATTAGCACTCCAGACCAAAGGACAGATTTCCACCGGTCTAATGTCCATTGCTTGTGTTTCTTGGCTCAAGCAAGTCTCTTCTTATTGGTGTCCTTTAGTAGTGGTTTCTTTGCAGCAATTCAACCATGATGGCCTGATTCACGCAGTCTCCTCTGAACAGTTGTCTGTTACTTGAACTCTGTGAAGCATTTATTTGGGCTGCAATCTGAGGTGCAGTTAACTCTAATGAACTTATCCACTGCAGCAGAGGTAACTCTGGGTCTTCCTTTCCTGTGGCGGTCCTCATGAGAGCCAGTTTCATCATAAGGCTTGATGTTTTTTGCGACTGCACTTGAAGAAACTTTCAAAGTTCTTGAAATGTTCCCTATTGACTGACCTTCATGTCTTAAAAGTAATGATGGACTGTCATTTCTCTTTGCTTATTTGAGCTGTTCTTGCCATTATATAGACTTGGTATTTTACCAGATAGGGCTATCTCCTGTATACCACCCCTACCCTGTCACAACACAACTGAGTGGCTCAAACACATTAAGAAGGAAATACATTTCACAAATTAACTTTTAAGAAGGCACACCTGTTAATTGAAAAGCATTCCAGGTGACTACCTCATGAAGCGGGTTGAGAGAATGCCATAAGTGTGCAAAGCTGTCATCATGGTAAAGGGTGGCTACTTTGAAGAATCTCAAATATAAAATATATTTTGATTTGTTTAACACTTTAAAAAAAAATCGCTACTACGTGATTCCATATGTATAGTTTTGATGTCTTCTATTATTATACAAAGTTAAAAAAAATTGTAAAAATAAAGAAAAACCCTTGAATGAGTAGGTGTGTCCAAACCTTTGACGTGTGTGTTTTTATATATAATTTTTCAATTATATAATTTCCTTTTTTCAGGTAAACATCATAAACAAATAGTACATGTATCTGAATTTCTAAATGTAATAACCAACAAACACCAACACAATGACAGTAAACAAAAACATATATAAGCAATAAGATTTATGCCTTTCAGTTCTCTGTGCTTAATGTTTCATTACCTCTAGACAGTGTTTTATTCATTACCCCTACCTGTCTTTCATTCATTACCCCTACCTGTCTTTCATTCATTACCCCCACCTGTCTTTCATTCATTACCCCCACCTGTCTTTCATTCATTACCCCCACCTGTCTTTCATTCATTGCCCCCACCTGTCTTTCATTCATTACCCCCACCTGTCTTTCATTCATTACCCCTGCCCGTCTTTCATTCATTACCCCTGCCCGTCTTTCATTCATTACCCCTACCTGTCTTTCATTCATTACCCCCACCTGTCTTTCATTCATTACCCCCACCTGTCTTTCATTCATTACCCCCACCTGTCTTTCATTCATTGCCCCCACCTGTCTTTCATTCATTACCCCCACCTGTCTTTCATTCATTACCCCTGCCCGTCTTTCATTCATTACCCCTGCCCGTCTTTCATTCATTACCCCTGCACGTCTTTCATTCATTGACCCTGCCCGTCTTTCATTCATTGCCCCTGCCCGTCTTTCATTCATTGCCCCTGCCCGTCTTTCATTCATTGACCCGGCCTGTCTTTCATTCATTACCCCTGCCCGTCTTTCATTCATTACCCCTGCCTGTATTTCATTCATTACCCCTGCCCGTCTTTCATTCATTACCCCTGCCTGTATTTCATTCATTACCCCTGCCCGTCTTTCATTCATTACCCCTGCCCGTCTTTCATTACCCCCACCTGTATTTCATTCATTTCCCCTGCCCGTCTTTCATTCATTACCCCTGCCTGTCTTTCATTCATTGCCCCCACATGTCTTTCATTCATTGCCCCCACCTGTCTTTCATTCATTACCCCACCTGTATTTCATTCATTACCCCTGCCTGTATTTCATTCATTACCCCTACCTGTCTTTCATTCATTACCCTCACCTGTCTTTCATTCATTACCCCTGCCTGTATTTCATTCATTGCCCCTACCTGTCTTTCATTCATTACCCTCACCTGTCTTTCATTCATTACCCCCACCTGTATTTCATTCATTACCCCTGCCTGTATTTCATTCATTGCCCCTGCCCGTCTTTCATTCATTACCCCTGCCCGTCTTTCATTCATTACTCCTGCCCGTCTTTCATTCATTGCCCCTGCCCGTCTTTCATTCATTACCCCTGCCCGTCTTTCATTCATTACCCCTGCCCGTCTTTCATTCATTACCCCTGCCCGTCTTTCATTCATTGCCCCTGCCCGTCTTTCATTCATTACCCCTGCCCGTCTTTCATTCATTACCCCTGCCCGTCTTTCATTCATTGACCCTGCCCGTCTTTCATTCATTACCCCTGCCCGTCTTTCATTCATTGCCCCTGCCCGTCTTTCATTCATTGACCCTGCCTGTCTTTCATTCATTACCCCTGCCCGTCTTTCATTCATTACCCCTGCCTGTATTTCATTCATTACCCCTGCCCGTCTTTCATTCATTACCCCTGCCTGTATTTCATTCATTACCCCTGCCTGTATTTCATTCATTACCCCTGCCTGTATTTCATTCATTGCCCCTGCCCGTCTTTCATTCATTACCCCTGCCCGTCTTTCATTACCCCCACCTGTATTTCATTCATTTCCCCTGCCCGTCTTTCATTCATTACCCCTGCCTGTATTTCATTCATTGCCCCTGCCCGTCTTTCATTCATTACCCCTGCCCGTCTTTCATTACCCCCACCTGTATTTCATTCATTACCCCTGCCCGTCTTTCATTCATTGACCCTGCCCGTCTTTCATTCATTGAGATCCTCTGTCTCGCTCTGTGTCCAGGTGTCTTCACAGTCTGTCCCGGTCAGTCCAGCAGTTGAGGACTAGTTTTCATGACCACGCAGTATGGAAACCCCTTATGAAGGTCTGTACTCTAGTATTACCCTCTACATCTCTATATAGTCACATCATGTTTGTGTAAGCTGCAGAGGAAATGGCCAATATGTGGGGCTATTATTAAGACTGAATGGACTCTTCTCTCTCTGTTTGTGTAGTTGTTACAGAACGCTCCAGAAGAGGTGCTGGTCATGGCCTCTTCTACACTATGCAACCTGCTGCTGGAGTTCTCACCCAGCAAAGAGGTGAGACTGGCAGCAATACAACACTACTACTGTTACCTAGTGGCAGCAATACAACACTACTACTGTTACCTAGTGGTAGGCAGCAATACAACACTACTACTGTTACCTAGTGGCAGACAGCAATACAACACTACTACTGTTACCTAGTGGCAGGCAGCAATACAACACTACTACTGTTACCTAGTGGCAGACAGCAATACAACACTACTACTGTTACCTAGTGGCAGCAATACAACACTACTACTGTTACCTAGTGGTAGGCAGCAATACAACACTACTACTGTTACCTAGTGGCAGGCAGCAATACAACACTACTACTGTTACCTAGTGGTAGGCAGCAATACAACACTACTACTGTTACCTAGTGGCAGACAGCAATACAACACTACTACTGTTACCTAGTGGCAGACAGCAATACAACACTACTACTGTTACCTAGTGGCAGCAATACAACACTACTACTGTTACCTAGTGGCAGACAGCAATACAACACTACTACTGTTACCTAGTGGCAGACAGCAATACAACACTACTACTGTTACCTAGTGGCAGCAATACAACACTACTACTGTTACCTAGTGGCAGCAATACAACACTACTACTGTTACCTAGTGGTAGGCAGCAATACAACACTACTACTGTTACCTAGTGGCAGACAGCAATACAACACTACTACTGTTACCTAGTGGCAGGCAGCAATACAACACTACTACTGTTACCTAGTGGCAGGCAGCAATACAACACTACTACTGTTACCTAGTGGTAGGCAGCAATACAACACTACTACTGTTACCTAGTGGCAGGCAGCAATACAACACTACTACTGTTACCTAGTGGCAGGCAGCAATACAACACTACTACTGTTACCTAGTGGCAGGCAGCAATACAACACTACTACTGTTACCTAGTGGCAGGCAGCAATACAACACTACTACTGTTACCTAGTGGCAGCAATACAACACTACTACTGTTACCTAGTGGCAGACAGCAATACAACACTACTACTGTTACCTAGTGGCAGGCAGCAATACAACACTACTACTGTTACCTAGTGGCAGGCAGCAATACAACACTACTACTGTTACCTAGTGGCAGCAATACAACACTACTACTGTTACCTAGTGGTAGGCAGCAATACAACACTACTACTGTTACCTAGTGGCATACAGCAATACAACACTACTACTGTTACCTAGTGGCAGGCAGCAATACAACACTACTACTGTTACCTAGTGGCAGACAGCAATACAACACTACTACTGTTACCTAGTGGCAGGCAGCAATACAACACTACTACTGTTACCTAGTGGCAGCAATACAACACTACTACTGTTACCTAGTGGTAGGCAGCAATACAACACTACTACTGTTACCTAGTGGTAGGCAGCAATACAACACTACTACTGTTACCTAATGGCAGCAATACAACACTACTACTGTTACCTAGTGGCAGACAGCAATACAACACTACTAGTGTTACCTAGTGGCAGGCAGCAATACAACACTACTACTGTTACCTAGTGGCAGGCAGCAATACAACACTACTACTGTTACCTAGTGGCAGGCAGCAATACAACACTAATACTGTTACCTAATGGCAGCAATACAACACTACTACTGTTACCTAGTGGCAGGCAGCAATACAACACTAATACTGTTACCTAATGGCAGCAATACAACACTACTACTGTTACCTAGTGGCAGGCAGCAATACAACAGTACTAGTGTTACCTAGTGGCAGACAGCAATACAACACTACTACTGTTACCTAGTGGCAGACAGCAATACAACACTACTACTGTTACCTAGTGGCAGGCAGCAATACAACACTACTACTGTTACCTAGTGGCAGCAATACAACACTACTACTGTTACCTAATGCCAGCAATACAACACTACTAGTGTTACCTAGTGGCAGGCAGCAATACAACACTACTACTGTTACCTAATGCCAGCAATACAACACTACTACTGTTACCTAGTGGCAGCAATACAACACTACTACTGTTACCTAGTGGCAGGTAGCAATACAACACTACTACTGTTACCTAGTGGCAGGCAGCAATACAACACTACTACTGTTACCTAATGGCAGCAATACAACACTACTACTGTTACCTGATGCCAGCAATACAACACTACTACTGTTACCTAGTGGCAGCAATACAACACTACTACTGTTACCTAGTGGCAGGCAGCAATACAACACTACTACTGTTACCTAGTGGCAGGCAGCAATACAACACTAATACTGTTACCTAATGGCAGCAATACAACACTACTACTGTTACCTAGTGGCAGCAATACAACACTACTACTGTTACCTAGTGGCAGACAGCAATACAACACTACTACTGTTACCTAGTGGCAGCAATACAACACTACTACTGTTACCTAGTGGCAGCAATACAACACTACTACTGTTACCTAGTGGCAGACAGCAATACAACACTACTACTGTTACCTAATGGCAGCAATACAACACTTCTACTGTTACCTAGTGGCAGCAATACAACACTACTACTGTTACCTAGTGGCAGCAATACAACACTACTACTGTTACCTAGTGGCAGGCAGCAATACAACACTACTACTGTTACCTAGTGGCAGGCAGCAATACAACACTACTACTGTTATCTAATGGCAGCAATACAACACTACTACTGTTACCTAGTGGCAGGCAGCAATACAACACTACTACTGTTACCTAATGCCAGCAATACAACACTACTACTGTTACCTAGTGGCAGCAATACAACACTACTACTGTTACCTAGTGGCAGGCAGCAATACAACACTACTACTGTTACCTAATGGCAGCAATACAACACTACTACTGTTACCTAGTGGCAGCAATACAACACTACTACTGTTACCTAGTGGTAGGCAGCAATACGACACTACTACTGTTACCTAGTGGCAGGCAGCAATACAACACTACTACTGTTACCAATACAACACTACTAGTGTTACCTAGTGGCAGGCAGCAATACAACACTACTACTGTTACCTAGTGGCAGCAATACAACACTACTACTGTTACCTAGTGGCAGGCAGCAATACAACACTACTACTGTTACCTAGTGGCAGGCAGCAATACAACACTACTACTGTTACCTAGTGGCAGGCAGCAATACAACACTACTACTGTAACCTAGTGGCAGGCAGCAATACAACACTACTACTGTTACCTAGTGGCAGCAATACAACACTACTACTGTTACCTAGTGGTAGGCAGCAATACAACACTACTAGTGTTACCTAATGGCAGCAATACAACACTACTACTGTTACCTGGTGGTAGGCAGCAATACAACACTACTACTGTTACCTAATGGCAGCAATACAACACTACTACTGTTACCTAGTGGTAGGCAGCAATACAACACTACTACTGTTACCTAATGGCAGCAATACAACACTACTACTGTTACCTAGTGGCAGGCAGCAATACAACACTACTACTGTTACCTAATGGCAGCAATACAACACTACTACTGTTACCTAGTGGCAGGCAGCAATACAACACTACTAGTGTTACCTAGTGGCAGGCAGCAATACAACACTACTACTGTTACCTAGTGGCAGGCAGCAATACAACACTACTACTGTTACCTAGTGGCAGGCAGCAATACAACACTACTACTGTTACCTAGTGGCAGGCAGCAATTCAACACTACTACTGTTACCTAGTGGCAGGCAGCAATACAACACTACTACTGTTACCTAGTGGCAGGCAGCAATACAACACTACTACTGTTACCTAGTGGCAGGCAGCAATACAACACTACTACTGTTACCTAGTGCCAGCAATACAACACTACTACTGTTACCTAGTGGTAGGCAGCAATACAACACTACAACTGTTACCTAGTGGCAGCAATACAACACTACTACTGTTACCTAGTGCCAGCAATACAACACTACTACTGTTACCTAGTGGCAGACAGCAATACAACACTACTAGTGTTACCTAGTGGCAGCAATACAACACTACTAGTGTTACCTAATGGCAGCAATACAACACTAATACTGTTACCTAGAGGCAGGCAGCAATACAACACTACTACTGTTACCTAGTGGCAGGCAGCAATACAACACTACTAGTGTTACCTAGTGGCAGCAATACAACACTACTAGTGTTACCTAGTGGCAGCAATACAACACTAATACTGTTACCTAGAGGCAGGCAGCAATACAACACTACTACTGTTACCTAGTGGCAGGCAGCAATACAACACTACTACTGTTACCTAGTGGCAGACAGCAATACAACACTACTACTGTTACCTAGTGGCAGCAATACAACACTACTACTATAACCTAGTGGTAGGCAGCAATACAACACTACTAGTGTTACCTAGTGGCAGACAGCAATACAACACTACTAGTGTTACCTAGTGGCAGGCAGCAATACAACACTACTACTGTTACCTAGTGGCAGGCAGCAATACAACACTACTACTGTTACCTAGTGGCAGACAGCAATACAACACTACTAGTGTTACCTAGTGGCAGGCAGCAATACAACACTACTACTGTTACCTAGTGGCAGGCAGCAATACAACACTACTACTGTTACCTAGTGGCAGGCAGCAATACAACACTACTACTGTTACCTAGTGGTAGCAATACAACACTACTACTGTTACCTAGTGGTAGGCAGCAATACAACACTACTACTGTTACCTAGTGGCAGCAATACAACACTACTACTGTTACCTAGTGGCAGGCAGCAATACAACACTACTACTGTTACCTAGTGGCAGACAGCAATACAACACTACTACTGTTACCTAATGGCAGCAATACAACACTACTACTGTTACCTAGTGGCAGCAATACAACACTACTACTGTTACCTAGTGGCAGGCAGCAATACAACACTACTACTGTTACCTAGTGGCAGGCAGCAATACAACACTACTATTGTTACCTAGTGGTAGGCAGCAATACAACACTACTACTGTTACCTAGTGGCAGACAGCAATACAACACTACTACTGTTACCTAGTGGCAGGCAGCAATACAACACTACTACTGTTACCTAGTGGCAGGCAGCAATACAACACTACTACTGTTACCTAGTGGCAGACAGCAATACAACCCTACTACTGTTACCTAATTGCAGCAATACAACACTACTACTGTTACCTAGTGGCAGCAATACAACCCTACTACTGTTACCTAATTGCAGCAATACAACACTACTACTGTTACCTAATGGCAGCAATACAACACTACTACTGTTACCTAGTGGCAGGCAGCAATACAACACTACTACTGTTACCTAGTGGCAGGCAGCAATACAACCCTACTACTGTTACCTAATTGCAGCAATACAACACTACTACTGTTACCTAGTGGCAGCAATACAACACTACTACTGTTACCTAGTGGCAGACAGCAATACAACACTACTACTGTTACCTAGTGGCAGCAATACAACACTACTACTGTTACCTAGTGGCAGCAATACAACACTACTAGTGTTACCTAGTGGCAGCAATACAACACTACTACTGTTACCTAGTGGCAGGCAGCAATACAACACTACTACTGTTACCTAGTGGCAGGCAGCAATACAACACTACTACTGTTATCTAATGGCAGCAATACAACACTACTACTGTTACCTAGTGGCAGGCAGCAATACAACACTACTACTGTTACCTAATGCCAGCAATACAACGCTACTACTGTTACCTAGTGGCAGCAATACAACACTACTACTGTTACCTAGTGGCAGGCAGCAATACAACACTACTACTGTTACCTAGTGGTAGCAATACAACACTACTAGTGTTACCTAGTGGCAGCAATACAACACTACTACTGTTACCTAGTGGCAGGCAGCAATACAACACTACTACTGTTACCTAGTGGTAGCAATACAACACTACTACTGTTACCTAGTGGCAGCAATACAACACTACTAGTGTTACCTAGTGGTAGGCAGCAATACAACACTACTACTGTTACCTAGTGGTAGGCAGCAATACAACACTACTACTGTTACCTAGTGGTAGGCAGCAATACAACACTACTACTGTTACCTAGTGGTAGGCAGCAATACAACACTACTACTGTTACCTAGTGGCAGGCAGCAATACAACACTACTACTGTTACCTAGTGGCAGGCAGCAATACAACACTACTACTGTTACCTAGTGGCAGGCAGCAATACAACACTACTACTGTTACCTAGTGGCAGGCAGCAATACAACACTACTACTGTTACCTAGTGGCAGGCAGCAATACAACACTACTACTGTTACCTAGTGGCAGCAATACAACACTACTACTGTTACCTAGTGGTAGGCAGCAATACAACACTACTAGTGTTACCTAATGGCAGCAATACAACACTACTACTGTTACCTGGTGGTAGGCAGCAATACAACACTACTACTGTTACCTAATGGCAGCAATACAATACTACTACTGTTACCTAGTGGTAGGCAGCAATACAACACTACTACTGTTACCTAATGGCAGCAATACAACACTACTACTGTTACCTAGTGGCAGGCAGCAATACAACACTACTACTGTTACCTAGTGGCAGGCAGCAATACAACACTACTACTGTTACCTAGTGGCAGCAATACAACACTACTACTGTTACCTAGTGGCAGGCAGCAATACAACACTACTACTGTTACCTAGTGGCAGGCAGCAATACAACACTACTACTGTTACCTAGTGTTAGGCAGCAATACAACACTACTACTGTTACCTAGTGGTAGGCAGCATTACAACACTACTACTGTTACCTAGTGGCAGACAGCAATACAACACTACTACTGTTACCTAGTGGCAGGCAGCAATACAACACTACTACTGTTACCTAGTGGCAGGCAGCAATACAACACTACTACTGTTACCTAGTGGTAGGCAGCAATACAACACTACTACTGTTACCTAGTGGTAGGCAGCAATACAACACTACTGCTGTTACCTAGTGGCAGCAATACAACACTACTACTGTTACCTAGTGGCAGGCAGCAATACAACACTACTACTGTTACCTAGTGGTAGGCAGCAATACAACACTACTACTGTTACCTAGTGGTAGGCAGCAATACAACACTACTACTGTTACCTAGTGGTAGGCAGCAATACAACACTACTACTGTTACCTAGTGGCAGACAGCAATACAACACTACTACTGTTACCTAGTGGCAGGCAGCAATACAACACTACTACTGTTACCTAGTGGCAGCAATACAACACTACTACTGTTACCTAGTGGCAGGCAGCAATACAACACTACTACTGTTACCTAGTGGTAGGCAGCAATACAACACTACTACTGTTACCTAGTGGTAGGCAGCAATACAACACTACTACTGTTACCTAGTGGTAGGCAGCAATACAACACTACTACTGTTACCTAGTGGCAGACAGCAATACAACACTACTACTGTTACCTAGTGGCAGCAATACAACACTACTACTGTTACCTAGTGGTAGGCAGCAATACAACACTACTACTGTTACCTAGTGGTAGGCAGCAATACAACACTACTACTGTTACCTAGTGGCAGACAGCAATACAACACTACTACTGTTACCTAGTGGCAGGCAGCAATACAACACTACTACTGTTACCTAGTGGTAGGCAGCAATACAACACTACTACTGTTACCTAGTGGCAGGCAGCAATACAACACTACTACTGTTACCTAGTGGCAGGCAGCAATACAACACTACTACTGTTACCTAGTGGCAGGCAGCAATACAACACTACTACTGTTACCTAGTGGCAGGCAGCAATACAACACTACTACTGTTACCTAGTGGCAGCAATACAACACTACTACTGTTACCTAGTGGCAGACAGCAATACAACACTACTACTGTTACCTAGTGGCAGGCAGCAATACAACACTACTACTGTTACCTAGTGGCAGGCAGCAATACAACACTACTACTGTTACCTAGTGGCAGCAATACAACACTACTACTGTTACCTAGTGGTAGGCAGCAATACAACACTACTACTGTTACCTAGTGGCATACAGCAATACAACACTACTACTGTTACCTAGTGGCAGGCAGCAATACAACACTACTACTGTTACCTAGTGGCAGACAGCAATACAACACTACTACTGTTACCTAGTGGCAGGCAGCAATACAACACTACTACTGTTACCTAGTGGCAGCAATACAACACTACTACTGTTACCTAGTGGTAGGCAGCAATACAACACTACTACTGTTACCTAGTGGTAGGCAGCAATACAACACTACTACTGTTACCTAATGGCAGCAATACAACACTACTACTGTTACCTAGTGGCAGACAGCAATACAACACTACTAGTGTTACCTAGTGGCAGGCAGCAATACAACACTACTACTGTTACCTAGTGGCAGGCAGCAATACAACACTACTACTGTTACCTAGTGGCAGGCAGCAATACAACACTAATACTGTTACCTAATGGCAGCAATACAACACTACTACTGTTACCTAGTGGCAGGCAGCAATACAACACTAATACTGTTACCTAATGGCAGCAATACAACACTACTACTGTTACCTAGTGGCAGGCAGCAATACAACAGTACTAGTGTTACCTAGTGGCAGACAGCAATACAACACTACTACTGTTACCTAGTGGCAGACAGCAATACAACACTACTACTGTTACCTAGTGGCAGGCAGCAATACAACACTACTACTGTTACCTAGTGGCAGCAATACAACACTACTACTGTTACCTAATGCCAGCAATACAACACTACTAGTGTTACCTAGTGGCAGGCAGCAATACAACACTACTACTGTTACCTAATGCCAGCAATACAACACTACTACTGTTACCTAGTGGCAGCAATACAACACTACTACTTTTACCTAGTGGCAGGTAGCAATACAACACTACTACTGTTACCTAGTGGCAGGCAGCAATACAACACTACTACTGTTACCTAATGGCAGCAATACAACACTACTACTGTTACCTAATGCCAGCAATACAACACTACTACTGTTACCTAGTGGCAGCAATACAACACTACTACTGTTACCTAGTGGCAGGCAGCAATACAACACTACTACTGTTACCTAGTGGCAGGCAGCAATACAACACTAATACTGTTACCTAATGGCAGCAATACAACACTACTACTGTTACCTAGTGGCAGCAATACAACACTACTACTGTTACCTAGTGGCAGACAGCAATACAACACTACTACTGTTACCTAGTGGCAGCAATACAACACTACTACTGTTACCTAGTGGCAGCAATACAACACTACTACTGTTACCTAGTGGCAGGCAGCAATACAACACTACTACTGTTACCTAGTGGTAGGCAGCAATACAACACTACTACTGTTACCTAGTGGCAGACAGCAATACAACACTACTGCTGTTACCTAGTGGCAGCAATACAACACTACTACTGTTACCTAGTGGCAGCAATACAACACTACTACTGTTACCTAGTGGCAGACAGCAATACAACACTACTACTGTTACCTAATGGCAGCAATACAACACTTCTACTGTTACCTAGTGGCAGCAATACAACACTACTACTGTTACCTAGTGGCAGCAATACAACACTACTACTGTTACCTAGTGGCAGGCAGCAATACAACACTACTACTGTTACCTAGTGGCAGGCAGCAATACAACACTACTACTGTTACCTAATGCCAGCAATACAACACTACTACTGTTACCTAGTGGCAGCAATACAACACTACTACTGTTACCTAGTGGCAGGCAGCAATACAACACTACTACTGTTACCTAATGGCAGCAATACAACACTACTACTGTTATCTAGTGGCAGCAATACAACACTACTACTGTTACCTAGTGGTAGGCAGCAATACGACACTACTACTGTTACCTAGTGGCAGGCAGCAATACAACACTACTACTGTTACCAATACAACACTACTAGTGTTACCTAGTGGCAGGCAGCAATACAACACTACTACTGTTACCTAGTGGCAGCAATACAACACTACTACTGTTACCTAGTGGCAGGCAGCAATACAACACTACTACTGTTACCTAGTGGCAGGCAGCAATACAACACTACTACTGTTACCTAGTGGCAGGCAGCAATACAACACTACTACTGTAACCTAGTGGCAGGCAGCAATACAACACTACTACTGTTACCTAGTGGCAGCAATACAACACTACTACTGTTACCTAGTGGTAGGCAGCAATACAACACTACTAGTGTTACCTAATGGCAGCAATACAACACTACTACTGTTACCTGGTGGTAGGCAGCAATACAACACTACTACTGTTACCTAATGGCAGCAATACAACACTACTACTGTTACCTAATGGCAGCAATACAACACTACTACTGTTACCTAGTGGTAGGCAGCAATACAACACTACTACTGTTACCTAATGGCAGCAATACAACACTACTACTGTTACCTAGTGGCAGGCAGCAATACAACACTACTACTGTTACCTAATGGCAGCAATACAACACTACTACTGTTACCTAGTGGCAGGCAGCAGTACAACACTACTAGTGTTACCTAGTGGCAGGCAGCAATACAACACTACTACTGTTACCTAGTGGCAGGCAGCAATACAACACTACTACTGTTACCTAGTGGCAGGCAGCAATACAACACTACTACTGTTACCTAGTGGCAGGCAGCAATTCAACACTACTACTGTTACCTAGTGGCAGGCAGCAATACAACACTACTACTGTTACCTAGTGGCAGGCAGCAATACAACACTACTACTGTTACCTAGTGGTAGGCAGCAATACAACACTACTACTGTTACCTAGTGCCAGCAATACAACACTACTACTGTTACCTAGTGGTAGGCAGCAATACAACACTACTACTGTTACCTAGTGGCAGCAATACAACACTACTACTGTTACCTAGTGCCAGCAATACAACACTACTACTGTTACCTAGTGGCAGACAGCAATACAACACTACTAGTGTTACCTAGTGGCAGCAATACAACACTACTAGTGTTACCTAGTGGCAGCAATACAACACTAATACTGTTACCTAGAGGCAGGCAGCAATACAACACTACTACTGTTACCTAGTGGCAGGCAGCAATACAACACTACTAGTGTTACCTAGTGGCAGGCAGCAATACAACACTACTAGTGTTACCTAGTGGCAGCAATACAACACTAATACTGTTACCTAGAGGCAGGCAGCAATACAACACTACTACTGTTACCTAGTGGCAGGCAGCAATACATCACTACTACTGTTACCTAGTGGCAGACAGCAATACAACACTACTACTGTTACCTAGTGGCAGCAATACAACACTACTACTATAACCTAGTGGTAGGCAGCAATACAACACTACTAGTGTTACCTAGTGGCAGACAGCAATACAACACTACTAGTGTTACCTAGTGGCAGGCAGCAATACAACACTACTACTGTTACCTAGTGGCAGGCAGCAATACAACACTACTACTGTTACCTAGTGGCAGGCAGCAATACAACACTACTAGTGTTACCTAGTGGCAGACAGCAATACAACACTACTAGTGTTACCTAGTGGCAGGCAGCAATACAACACTACTACTGTTACCTAGTGGCAGGCAGCAATACAACACTACTACTGTTACCTAGTGGTAGCAATACAACACTACTACTGTTACCTAGTGGTAGGCAGCAATACAACACTACTACTGTTACCTAGTGGCAGCAATACAACACTACTACTGTTACCTAGTGGCAGGCATCAATACAACACTACTACTGTTACCTAGTGGCAGACAGCAATACAACACTACTACTGTTACCTAATGGCAGCAATACAACACTACTACTGTTACCTAGTGGCAGCAATACAACACTACTACTGTTACCTAGTGGCAGGCAGCAATACAACACTACTACTGTTACCTAGTGGCAGGCAGCAATACAACACTACTATTGTTACCTAGTGGTAGGCAGCAATACAACACTACTACTGTTACCTAGTGGCAGACAGCAATACAACACTACTACTGTTACCTAGTGGCAGGCAGCAATACAACACTACTACTGTTACCTAGTGGCAGGCAGCAATACAACACTACTACTGTTACCTAGTGGCAGACAGCAATACAACCCTACTACTGTTACCTAATTGCAGCAATACAACACTACTACTGTTACCTAGTGGCAGCAATACAACCCTACTACTGTTACCTAATTGCAGCAATACAACACTACTACTGTTACCTAATGGCAGCAATACAACACTACTACTGTTACCTAGTGGCAGGCAGCAATACAACACTACTACTGTTACCTAGTGGCAGACAGCAATACAACCCTACTACTGTTACCTAATTGCAGCAATACAACACTACTACTGTTACCTAGTGGCAGCAATACAACACTACTACTGTTACCTAGTGGCAGACAGCAATACAACACTACTACTGTTACCTAGTGGCAGCAATACAACACTACTACTGTTACCTAGTGGCAGCAATACAACACTACTAGTGTTACCTAGTGGCAGCAATACAACACTACTACTGTTACCTAGTGGCAGGCAGCAATACAACACTACTACTGTTACCTAGTGGCAGGCAGCAATACAACACTACCACTGTTATCTAATGGCAGCAATACAACACTACTACTGTTACCTAGTGGCAGGCAGCAATACAACACTACTACTGTTACCTAATGCCAGCAATACAACGCTACTACTGTTACCTAGTGGCAGCAATACAACACTACTACTGTTACCTAGTGGCAGGCAGCAATACAACACTACTACTGTTACCTAGTGGTAGCAATACAACACTACTAGTGTTACCTAGTGGCAGCAATACAACACTACTACTGTTACCTAGTGGCAGGCAGCAATACAACACTACTACTGTTACCTAGTGGTAGCAATACAACACTACTACTGTTACCTAGTGGCAGCAATACAACACTACTAGTGTTACCTAGTGGTAGGCAGCAATACAACACTACTACTGTTACCTAGTGGTAGGCAGCAATACAACACTACTACTGTTACCTAGTGGTAGGCAGCAATACAACACTACTACTGTTACCTAGTGGTAGGCAGCAATACAACACTACTACTGTTACCTAGTGGCAGGCAGCAATACAACACTACTACTGTTACCTAGTGGCAGGCAGCAATACAACACTACTACTGTTACCTAGTGGCAGGCAGCAATACAACACTACTACTGTTACCTAGTGGCAGCAATACAACACTACTACTGTTACCTAGTGGTAGGCAGCAATACAACACTACTAGTGTTACCTAATGGCAGCAATACAACACTACTACTGTTACCTGGTGGTAGGCAGCAATACAACACTACTACTGTTACCTAATGGCAGCAATACAATACTACTACTGTTACCTAGTGGTAGGCAGCAATACAACACTACTACTGTTACCTAATGGCAGCAATACAACACTACTACTGTTACCTAGTGGCAGGCAGCAATACAACACTACTACTGTTACCTAATGGCAGCAATACAACACTACTACTGTTACCTAGTGGCAGGCAGCAATACAACACTACTACTGTTACCTAGTGGCAGCAATACAACACTACTACTGTTACCTAGTGGCAGGCAGCAATACAACACTACTACTGTTACCTAGTGGCAGGCAGCAATACAACACTACTACTGTTACCTAGTGTTAGGCAGCAATACAACACTACTACTGTTACCTAGTGGTAGGCAGCATTACAACACTACTACTGTTACCTAGTGGCAGACAGCAATACAACACTACTACTGTTACCTAGTGGCAGGCAGCAATACAACACTACTACTGTTACCTAGTGGCAGGCAGCAATACAACACTACTACTGTTACCTAGTGGTAGGCAGCAATACAACACTACTACTGTTACCTAGTGGTAGGCAGCAATACAACACTACTGCTGTTACCTAGTGGCAGCAATACAACACTACTACTGTTACCTAGTGGCAGGCAGCAATACAACACTACTACTGTTACCTAGTGGTAGGCAGCAATACAACACTACTACTGTTACCTAGTGGTAGGCAGCAATACAACACTACTACTGTTACCTAGTGGTAGGCAGCAATACAACACTACTACTGTTACCTAGTGGCAGACAGCAATACAACACTACTACTGTTACCTAGTGGCAGGCAGCAATACAACACTACTACTGTTACCTAGTGGCAGCAATACAACACTACTACTGTTACCTAGTGGCATGCAGCAATACAACACTACTACTGTTACCTAGTGGTAGGCAGCAATACAACACTACTACTGTTACCTAGTGGTAGGCAGCAATACAACACTACTACTGTTACCTAGTGGTAGGCAGCAATACAACACTACTACTGTTACCTAGTGGCAGACAGCAATACAACACTACTACTGTTACCTAGTGGCAGGCAGCAATACAACACTACTACTGTTACCTAGTGGCAGCAATACAACACTACTACTGTTACCTAGTGGCAGGCAGCAATACAACACTACTACTGTTACCTAGTGGTAGGCAGCAATACAACACTACTACTGTTACCTAGTGGTAGGCAGCAATACAACACTACTACTGTTACCTAGTGGTAGGCAGCAATACAACACTACTACTGTTACCTAGTGGCAGGCAGCAATACAACACTACTACTGTAACCTAGTGGCAGGCAGCAATACAACACTACTACTGTTACCTAGTGGTAGGCAGCAATACAACACTACTACTGTTACCTAGTGGCAGGCAGCAATACAACACTACTACTGTTACCTAGTGGCAGCAATACAACACTACTACTGTTACCTAGTGGCAGCAATACAACACTACTACTGTTACCTAGTGGTAGGCAGCAATACAACACTACTACTGTTACCTAGTGGCAGACAGCAATACAACACTACTAGTGTTACCTAGTGGCAGACAGCAATACAACACTACTACTGTTACCTAGTGGCAGCAATACAACACTACTACTGTTACCTAGTGGCAACAATACAACACTACTACTGTTACCTAGTGGCAGCAATACAACACTACTACTGTTACCTAGTGGCAGCAATACAACACTACTACTGTTACCTAGTGGCAGCAATACAACACTACTACTGTTACCTAATGGCAGCAATACAACACTACTACTGTTACCTAGTGGCAGACAGCAATACAACACTACTACTGTTACCTAGTGGCAGGCAGCAATACAACACTACTACTGTAACCTAGTGGCAGACAGCAATACAACACTACTACTGTTACCTAGTGGCAGCAATACAACACTACTACTGTTACCTAGTGGCAGACAGCAATACAACACTACTACTGTTACCTAGTGGCAGACAGCAATACAACCCTACTACTGTTACCTAGTGGCAGGCAGCAATACAACACTACTACTGTTACCTAGTGGCAGCAATACAACACTACTACTGTTACCTAGTGGTAGGCAGCAATACAACACTACTACTGTTACCTAGTGGTAGGCAGCAATACAACACTACTACTGTTACCTAATGGCAGCAATACAACACTACTACTGTTACCTAATGGCAGGCAGCAATACAACACTACTACTGTTACCTAGTGGCAGCAATACAACACTACTACTGTTACCTAATGGCAGCAATACAACCCTACTACTGTTACCTAGTGGCAGGCAGCAATACAACACTACTACTGTTACCTAGTGGCAGCAATACAACACTACTACTGCTACCTAGTGGTAGGCAGCAATACAACACTACTACTGTTACCTAGTGGTAGGCAGCAATACAACACTACTACTGTTACCTAATGGCAGCAATACAACACTACTACTGTTACCTAATGGCAGCAATACAACACTACTACTGTTACCTAGTGGTAGGCAGCAATACAACACTACTACTGTTACCTAGTGGCAGGCAGCAATACAACACTACTACTGTTACCTAGTGGCAGGCAGCAATACAACACTACTACTGTTACCTAGTGGTAGGCAGCAATACAACACTACTACTGTTACCTAGTGGCAGCAATACAACACTACTACTGTTACCTAGTGGCAGGCAGCAATACAACACTACTACTGTTACCTAGTGGCAGCAATACAACACTACTACTGTTACCTAGTGGCAGCAATACAACACTATTACTGTTACCTAGTGGCAGACAGCAATACAACACTACTACTGTTACCTAGTGGCAGACAGCAATACAACACTACTAGTGTTACCTAGTGGCAGCAATACAACACTACTACTGTTACCTAGTGGCAGACAGCAATACAACACTACTAGTGTTACCTAGTGGCAGGCAGCAATACAACACTACTACTGTTACCTAGACCGCTACGTGATTGGTCGACAAACTCAACTCAGTAAAATTGTGAAATGTTTTTGCATGACTTTTTATGACTAAATATTAGCTGTCAGGTTGTATATGTGCCGTTTATCTTGACCAGTGGGAGAAAGTGTATGTGTTTTGTGTATGTCTGCAGCCTATCCTGGAGTCAGGGGTGATAGCGTTAATGTGCGGTCTGACCCAGAGTGACAGTTCAGCCCTGAGGGTCAACGGCATTTGGGCTCTCATGGTGAGTCCCTACTTTACCCCCTCTCTGTCTTGCTCTGCTCGCCCACTTTACCTGTAAAAAAGGTTGCATAACCAAACTTCCCAGGTTTCTTAGCAGTCTTGTCTGGAGGATTCTCAGAATCAGTAGAGAATAGGCAGTGAGGGAAAGCTACAGCTGACAATCTTCCAACCAGAACTTTGGTAGTGTCTGTCGTTTTGCAACCCTAGTTTAGAAGGTGTCTGTCTAACCTACACCCTTTTGTGTGTGTGTGTTTGTGTTTAGAACATGGCGTTCCAGGCAGACCAGAAGTTGAAAGGGGAGATTGTGAGAGCTTTGGGGACGCAGCAGCTTTTCCGTCTGCTCTCTGACCCGGACACTAACGTCCTGATGAAGACCTTGGGCCTGCTACGGAACCTGCTCTCCACACGACCTGTAAGACAGACACACACACACACAGACAGACACACAGACAGACACACAGACAGACACAGCTCTCCAAATTCCTTTAAAGACAAAAACTCTCTCTCTCTCTCTCAGCACATAGACCAGATCATGAGTTCCCATGGGAAGCAGATCATGCAGGCGGTCACTCTGATTCTGGAGGGGGAACACAGCATTGAGGTCAAGGAGCAGGTAGGACCTCTCAACATACTGTAGGTCAAGGAGCAGGTAGGACCCCCTCAACATACTCTAGGTCAAGGAGCAGGTAGTACCCCCTCAACATACTCTAGGTCAAGGAGCAGGTAGGACCACATCAACATACTCTAGGTCAAGGAGCAGGTAGGACCCCATCAACATACTCTAGGTCAAGGAGCAGGTAGGACCCCCTCAACATACTCTAGGTCAAGGAGCAGGTAGGACCACATCAACATACTCTAGGTCAAGGAGCAGGTAGGACCCCCTCAACATACTGTAGGTCAAGGAGCAGGTAGGACCCCCTCAACATACTGTAGGTCAAGGAGCAGGTAGGACCCCTCAACATACTGTAGGTCAAGGAGCAGGTAAGAAACCCCTCAACATACTGTAGGTCAAGGAGCAGGTAGGACCCCCTCAACATACTGTAGGTCAAGGAGCAGGTAGGACCCCCTCAACATACTGTAGGTCAAGGAGCAGGTAGGACCCCCTCAACATACTGTAGGTCAAGGAGCAGGTAGGACCCCCTCAACATACTGTAGGTCAAGGAGCAGGTAGGACCCCCTCAACATACTGTAGGTCAAGGAGCAGGTAGGACCCCCTCAACATACTGTAGGTCAAGGAGCAGGTAGGACCCCCTCAACATACTGTAGGTCAAGGAGCAGGTAGGACCCCCTCAACATACTGTAGGTCAAGGAGCAGGTAGGACCCCTCAACATACTGTAGGTCAAGGAGCAGGTAGGACCCCCTCAACATACTGTAGGTCAAGGAGCAGGTAGGCCCGCTCAACATACTGTAGGTCAAGGAGCAGGTAGGACCCCCTCAACATACTGTAGGTCAAGGAGCAGGTAGGACCCCCTCAACATACTGTAGGTCAAGGAGCAGGTAGGACCCCTCAACATACTGTAGGTCAAGGAGCAGGTAGGACCCCCTCAACATACTGTAGGCCAAGGAGCAGGTAGGACCCCCTCAACATACTGTAGGTCAAGGAGCAGGTAGGCCCCCTCAACATACTGTAGGTCAAGGAGCAGGTAGGACCCCCTCAACATACTGTAGGTCAAGGAGCAGGTAGGACCCCCCTCAACATACTGTAGGTCAAGGAGCAGGTAGGACCCCCCTCAACATACTGTAGGTCAAGGAGCAGGTAGGACCCCCTCAACATACTGTAGGTCAAGGAGCAGGTAGGACCCCCTCAACATACTGTAGGTCAAGGAGCAGGTAGGACCCCTCAACATACTGTAGGTCAAGGAGCAGGTAGGACCCCCTCAACATACTGTAGGTCAAGGAGCAGATAGGACCCCCTCAACATACTGTAGGTCAGAACACCAGTGTCACTGTGGTCGTGTTCCTCTGCTCAGACATTGCATGCATCAACCAATGATTGCGTGCCAAGTCATCGACTGTGCCGTTGGGCACCAGATTGCTGTAACATATGATGTGGGTAGCTGGTACGTAAAATACCTATCCAGGTGGTGTACGATCTGGCATGCGTCAGCCACGCCTGGGCAGGGGAACACGACCTTTAACTGCTCTCTCTATTTCAGACACTCTGCATCCTAGCCAACATTGCTGATGGCAACACAGCCAAGGAACTCATCATGACTAATGACGACATCCTCCAGAAAATCAAATATTACATGGTAGAGTCTCTTCCCTCCATGAGCCACTGTAGCTATACTTAATGGTAAAATATAGGTTTGTTCTCAAATTCACTGAACTCTCTGTTGCCAACCTTGATATTTGCATGTATCCACTTGGGGTAATGTTTATTTAGAACGAGTTTGACCATCTCTCTACATACAGTACCAGTCAAACATTTGGACACACCTACTCATTCAAGGGTTATTCTTGTTCTTTACTATTTTCTACAATGTCGAATAATAGTGAAGACATCAAAACTATGAAACTTTGCCTTGATGACAGCTTTGCAGACTCTTGGCATTATCTCACCCAGCGTCACCAGGAATGCTTTTCCAACAGTCTTGAAGGAGTTCCCACATATGCTGAGCACTTGTTGGCTGCTTTTCCTTCACTCTGCGGTCCAACTCATCCCAAACCATCTCAATTGGGTTGAGGTCAGGTGATTGTGGAGGCCAGGTCATCTGATGCAGCACCTCATTGCTGTCCTTCTTGGTCAAATAGCCCTTACACAGCCTGGAGGTGTGTTTTGGGTCATTGTTCTGTTGAAAAACAAATAATAGTCCCATTAAGCGGAAACCAGATGGGATGGCGTATCGCTACAGAATGCTGTGGTAGCCATGCTGGTTTAGTGTGCCTTGAATTCTAAATAAACCATGACAGTGTCACCAGCAAAGCACCATCACACCACCTCCATGTTTCACGGTGGGAACCACACATTCGGTCACCTACTCTGCGTCTCACAAAGACACAGCGGTTGAACCAAAAATCTCAAATTTGGACTCATCCTACCAAAGGACAGATTTCCACCGGTCTAATGTCCATTGCTTGTGTTTTTTGGCCCAAGCAAGTCTCTTCTTCTTAGTGTCCTTTAGTAGAGGTTGCTTTGCAAGCAATTCGATCAAGAAGGCCTGATTCACGCAGTCTCCTCTGAACATTTGATGTCTGTTACTTGAACTCTGTGAAGCATTTATTTGGGCTGCAATCTGAGGTGCAGTTAACTCTAATGAACTTATCCTCTGCAGCAGAGGTAACTCTCTGGGTCTTCCTTTCCTGTGGCGGTCCTCATGAGAGCCAGTTTCATCATAGCGCTTGATGGTTTTTGTGACTGCACTTGAAGAAACTTTTAAAGTTCTTGACATTTTTCGGATTGACTGGCCATGTCTTAAAGTAATGATGGACTGTCATTTCTCTTTGCTTATTTGAAATGTTCTTGCCATAATATGGACTTTTACCAAATAGGGCTATCTTCTGTATACCCCCCCTACCTTGTCACAACAGAGCTGATTGGCTCAAACGCATTAAAGAAGGAAAGAGATTCCACAAATTAACTTTTAAGAGGGCACACCTGTTAATTGAAATGGATTCCAGGTGACCGCCTCATGAAGCTGGTTGAGAGAATGCAAAGGGTGTGCAAAGCTGTCATCAAGGCAAAGGGTGTCTACTTTGTAGAATCTAAAATATATTGTGATTTATTTAACACTTTTTTTGGTTACTACATGATTCCATATGTGTTATTTAATCATTTTGACATCTTCACTATTCTACATTGTGGATAATAATAAAAAAAATAAAGAAAAATCCTTGAATGAGTAGGTGTGTCAACTTGACTGGTACTGTATATGATTGACACATCTAAACCAAATACTGAGAACAGTTCTCTGTGGTGTCCTCTCAGGGTCACTCTAATGTGAAGCTCCAGCTGGCAGCAACATTCTGTATCTCCAACCTGATCTGGAATGAGGAGGACAATGAGGCCGATGCCATGACAGGTTGTTACATGCTGGGGGGGACTGCCTGGGTGTTAGCTAGGAAAGGGCTAGTGGTTTTGGTGGATGTAGTGGTAAAGATTGTGGATCAAGTTAATACAAATTGGAACCGGAGTGCAGATGAAGCACGGTCTGTAACATACACTAATGTATTTACGCTCCATTACATCCCTGGTTTTCATCTGTGATTCCACTCAACATTCCACAAGCTCTGTTATGTAATGTTCAGTGCTTTACTGTTGGACTTGGTCTCTGCCTCCGGGTCCAACATCATCCCCTCTAACCTTCCTACGTCGGTGTCTCTGTTCTCAGGCTGCCAGGAGCGTCAGGACAAGCTGAGGGAGTTGGGCATTGTAGACATTCTGCACAAACTCACCCAGGCCTTAGACCCCAACCTCTGTGAAAGGTGTGACACACACGTGCGCGCTCATTATGTTGTAGGATAGTGTACTGACTCTCTCCGTCTCTCTCAGGGCGAAAACAGCGATGCAGCATTATATGGCGTGACCCCACGGGAGCAGTCTCAGATTTTGTTGCCCCTAACAACACAACTAACAAACCAACCGCCTGCCAGGAGGAGACCTGCCTCCTTGCTGCCATTGTTTTGTTCTAATCTCCTTCACTTTAATCTTCAGTTTTTGTTTGGTTGCACAAAGACACCTTTTGAGCTGCAGCGACAGAGCCCCCTTCCTCATCACCCCAATACTGACCCCCATCCCAGCCGGAGACTTTAAGACAAGGTTGGATGGGGAAACGAGCACTTGCTGCTCACCAACAGTTACTGGGGGTAGGTTTCATTAGTATAATTCTTTTTATGCAAAGAGGTGAAGATTTTGTTTCTTGGACTTGATGTGAATGAAGAAAGGATTAGTAGTGTGCAGTACAGCAGCCAGCCATCGCAGCACAACGCCACCTTGTGGCCAGGAGGCCTTGGTACTTTTGGACTCGTTATGGAGGAGATGGACAGAAAGACGTCACAGAGCCGGGCTAAAGGGTCTGACGGACTAAAGGGTCTGATGGAGAGGGCAGGGTTGTGGGAGTATCGTTTCCTCTTGGTTTAATTTAGCTAATTATTCATTATTGATATTACTATTATTATTATTTGAATGGCTTTGTCACAAGAGGACACGTTTGGGTAAAAAAGACTGTTAATTTTTCTTTTTATGTGTGCATACATCCCTCGTAAATATATATAAACATATAAATATATTTTTGGAATTCGTATTTTTCATCTCTTTGTTTTCTTCCTGACTAGGCAAGTCAGTTAAGAACAAATTCTTATTTACAATGACGGCCTAGGAACAGTGGGTTAACTGCCTTGTTCAGTGGCAGAACCACAGATTTTTATCTTGTCAGCTCGGGGATTCGATCCAGCAACGCTCTAACCACTAGGATACCTGCCGCACCCCATAATGGTAGTAGATGGACTGGACCCAGATTAATCTTAGTCTTGGACTAAAAAGCACTTTCAATGGAGAATCACCATTGAGCATAATCCTTAGTCCAGGACTAGGCTTAACCTGTATCTGGGGAAACCGGCCGTAGAGGGTCACTATAGTGTCAGCGGGGGACTCTGACACTCTCTAGTCTGTTACCTTTCAGGAGGTGCTAAGAGGTGGAGGTACAGCAAAGTTGTTTATCAATGTGGGGCAGGTGAAAAACGAGTCCCAAGTGTAACAACTGAACGTGTGCATCAGTTGGAGGTTCACAGGTTATAAGGGTATTACCCTGGTTGATTAAATCAACTTGGAATTGGGATGTGAAACCACTGAACATCAAGACAAAGAGTCGGGTACAAAACATTACAGAAGCGTAGATCTTATAAAACAACACTTTATTGTTGTATGGTGTTTCTGGTAAAGTTGTTAAGAGTTAATAAAATACATCTGAAGCCTGTCCAAACGTCTGGCAGCACAGTAAGCCCACCCCCTCTCCCTTAGTTCTGAAACGAGCACATTCCTCTCATGCAGTTAGCTGTGACATGCATTAACATCTTGACCCCTGACCCGCTCCCTTTGTGTGCCACTCCTCCAACTCTCACACATCTCCACGCATCCTCAGCCTCATCCTCACCCCGTTACAGAAAATAGAAACCAGTATCTCAATCTGACTGTGCCCCCCAAAACAACTCTAGTGCACCTAGTACACCGAGCACCAGACAACGCTAGTACAATTAGTCCTCTGACCACTTCAGCAATGTCTGAGCATTGTGTCTTTGTAGGATAAACCGGTGTCATCCAGAGGGTGACACTTAACCATGGGATGCAGATGATGCTGCGGACATGGCAGTGGTGTGTGTGCTTCAGTGGAGACTGCTGAGGCGAGGACGGCTCATAATAATGGCTTGAATTGTGTTTAATGGCTGGAATGGAGTGAATGGAATGGTATCAAATGTGTTTGATGACATTTATGCCTTTCCAGCCATTATTATGAGCCATCCTCCCCTCAGCAGCCTCCACTGGTGTGCTTGTTGGTGCGTGTGGGCTTTGATATGACGCTGTTAAACTGACGCTGAGATGTCTCTGGTTGAACTAGCGATGGACGAAAAAAGGCCAGAACACCCCAATCCAACAAAATATATTAACACACATTCTACATAAAATAAATTAGTTTCAAAATAAAAGTGAGGTGTTCGTAATGGTCAATGGCTTGTAAATCACAACCTAATCACCAGGTGTGGATGATATGTGCTATATGATGTGTTCGACCAGCAGTGTGTGTGTTCCAAGGAGAAGGCACGAATGGCTGGATGGCTAAAGCTGGAGTTGATGTGGGAACTCATTCACTGTACAGTCTGCTTTTCACTCATAGACCTACTGCATATTCCACTCACCCACCAGTATGCATGGCTTCTTAAACATAAACCTGGCCTCTGTGGCACACCGGCTCCCTCCCTTCTACCTCCAGACCTACTGCGGTGTTGTCTTCATGTTTTGGTGGGTTCCATGTGTTTTGTAAGCTCACTGATTGTCTTGTGTTGAATATGGCCACTTGTTGGAGGGAGAGAACTGATTGTGTGTGTCGGCTGGATTGGCACTTATAGGATGTCACATAATGTAAGACCACAGTGCAAGTGTGTTTGTACTTTGTGGAGATGTATGTAACAAATCACCCCCATATAACAAGTAGCAGAGAAACTCTGAAGAAATATGAAGTTGATGTTAAATGAACTCATTTGAAATCAGCCATGGTTGGTATTCAAGCAATAGATGTTAGTATAATTTTGAAACCACACAACAGAGGTTGAACTAGAGTTTACATTCCCAGTCTTATATACTGTATGTGATGTCATGAAGGGGTGGTTGGTTGGGAACATTTGGCCAGGAGAGGAGTAGGGATGCACATTTCACTTATGACATCATGAAGTCCATAGACAGAGGATGTGTTGTAACATGACCAGAGTGCCTGATCAGAGTACTGTTAGAACTGGTGTCTTGCTACTGTCCTGGTGGTCTATTTTTCAGTGGTGCTATTGGTTTCCACCTATAGTCATTTTGATCTCTGACTGCCTGTGTGCCTCACAGGTTCAATGTTGCATTCTGGACGAGCGGGCTATGTACTCTCCTCTCTTCTCTTCATTCTGTCTCCTCTGCTGTTTCTTCTTGCATGTAACCTCTCTGTCACAGAGCTGGCCCTTCCTCGTCCATGTAGCTGATGTGCTCCATCATCTGGGAGCGTCTCTCCCCCCTCTCTCTTCCCCTCTCCTGCATCTCCAGCTCCAGGTGTCCTGCCTCCAGCCTGGTGCCCCCCTGCGTCTCCCCTCTCAGAGAGTCCAGGGAGAACGGGCCCAGGGAGAGGGTCGAGGGGTAAGGAGAGGGGAGGGGAGGGATGAGGGGAGTGGAATAGGAAGAGGGGAAGACCAACTTCAGCTTATGGTCTCCAGGCGAGGAGCTGAGTGACGGGGGAGCGGAGCAATGGGAGGAAGGCGGGGGCGTGTTGTCCTGGGAGGGGGGCGGTGGGAGCAGGCCCCTGCTGTGGCTGCCGGATCGTGAGTGATGGGGAACCTGGCAGGGAGAGCAGGAGGGGGAGGAGGAGAGGGACAAGGAGAAAGAGAGGGAGGGGGACATGGTGCCGGAGGCTAGGGTACATCTGTCCTGGGCAGAGGGAAGGAAACTGTTGCTGGAGGTGGTGTGGTTGGAGAGGTGGGGTGACCCCCCCATGTCTCCTGTCCCAGGGGAAGGGGGGTTGGAGTGGGGTAAGTCCTTAGAACTTCTCTCTGGGGAGATTGGAGACTGGTTCTGGGCTGGAGGCCTCTGTGGAGGGGGGGTTGGGAGGAGGCAACTTGGCAAGCCCACGTTCCCCGTGTCAGCACTATCCATGTCCAATAGCGAGCAGGACTGTGTTCGTTGGGGGTGGGGTGACGGGGAGCAGGGCGGGGCTGGAGGTGGGACCACCAGAGGTGTGTTGGAGGACGGTTTGTTGGCACTGCTGGGGGGTGGAGTCAGGATGGGCGTCATGGCTGTCAGGATTGGCTGAGGCGCCACAAGGAGGGGCCGGAGCAGGCGTGCCATTTCGTTTAGCTCCTGGCTGAGATGAGAGACTTGCTGGGAGAGAGTGCTCATCTGTGGACAAGACGGACAGATACATGACTGACACTTGAGAGTTAGGGGTTTTACGTGTTATGTTACTGTGTGTTTATGTTGTGAGATTCATGGATCCTAGGACACCCTGAAAATCAACTACGACCTCTCACCTCGTCACTCAGCTTAGAAACACTCTGCTTGATATCTGACTGCTCCAGGATCCCTACACACACACACACACACACACACACACACACACACACACACACACACACACACACACACACACACACACACACACACACACACAGAGAGAGAGATGTAAGTTCCTGTTAAAATACGTGTTGGAGAGCGAGAGCAGCAACAGACTAGTGGGGAGAAGATTGTATTTATTATGGATCCCCATTAGTTCCTGCCAAGGCAGCATCTACTCTTCTTGGGAGTCCAGCTAAATTAAGGCAGTTATACAATTTAAAAACATTACAATACATTCACAACAGATGTCACAACATATTAAGTGTGTGCCCTCAGGCCCCTACTCTACTACCACATATCTACAACACAAAATCCATTTGTACCTGTGTGTGTAGTGCGTATGTTATTGTGTGTGTGTGTGTGTGTGCCTGTTTGTGTTGCTTCACAGTCCTCCGCTGTTCCATAAGGTGTATTTTTATCTGTTTTTAAATAACATTTTACTGCTTGCATCAGTTACTTGATGTGGAATAGAGTTCCATGTAGTCATGGCTCTATGTCGTACTGTGCGCCTCCCATAGTCTGTTCTGGACTTGGGGACTGTGACGAGACCTCTGGTGGCATGTCTTGTGGGGTATGCATGGGTGTCTGAGCTGTGTGCCAGTAGTTCAAACAGACAGCTTGGTGCATTCAACATGTCAATACCTCTCACAAATACAAGTAGTGGTGAAGTCAATCTCTCCTCCACTTTGAGCCCGGAGAGATTGACATGCATATTATTGTTAGCTCTCTGTACATACAAGAGCCAGCCGTGCTGCCCTGTTCTCACCAATTGCAATTTTCCTAAGTTCCTCTTTGTGGCACATGACCACACGACTGAACTGTAGTCCAGGTTCGACAAAACTAGTGATGTTAAGAAGGTAGAGCAGCACTTTATTATGGACAGAATTCTCCCCATCCTAGCTACTGTTGTATCAATATGTTTGGACCATGACACTTAACAATAGTTACAGGGTTACTCCAAGTTTAACATGATAGTTTACAGGGTTACTCCAAGCAATTTAGTCTCCTCAACTTGGTCAATTACCATACTACTAATTTCAAGATTTAGTTGAGGTTTAGGGTTTAGTGAATGATTTATCCCAAATACAATTATTTTAGTTTTTGAAATATTTAGGACTAACTTATTCCTTGCCACCCACTCTGAAACTAACTGCAGCTCTTTAAGTGTTGCAGTCATTTCAGTTGCTGTGGTAGCTGACGTGTATAGTGTTGAGTCATCCGCATACAGTTCAAGTCGGAAGTTTACATACACCTTAGCCAAAGACATTTAAACTCCGTTTTTCACAATTCCTGACATTTAATCCAAGTAAAAATTCCCTGTCTTTTGTCAGTTAGGATCGCCACTTTATTTTAAGAATGTGAAATGTCAGAATAATAGTAGAGAGAATGATTTATTTCAGCTTTTATTTCTTTCATCACATTCCCAGTGGGTCAGAAGTTTACATACACTCAATTAGTATTTGGTAGCATTGCCTTTATTTTGTTTAACTTGGGTCAAACGTTTCAGGTAGCCTTCCACAAGCTTCCCACAATAAGTTGGGTGCATTTTGGCCCATTCCTCCTGACAGAGCTGGTGTAACTGAGTCAGGTTTGTAGGCCTCCTTGCTCGCAAATTTTCTATAGGATTGAGGTCAGGGCTTTGTGATGGCCACTCCAATACCTTGACTTTGTTGTCCTTAAGCCATTTTGCCATAACTTTGGAAGTATGCTTGGGGTCATTGTCCATTTAGAAGACCCATTTGCGACCAAGCTTTAACTTCCTGACTGATGTCTTGAGATGTTGCTTTAATATATCCACATAATTTTCCTGCCGCATGATGTCATCTATTTTGTGAAGTGCACCAGTCCCTCCTGCAGCAAAGCACCCCCACGACATGATGCTGTCACCCCCGTGCTTCACGGTTGGGATGGTGTTCTTCGGCTTGCAAGCCTCCCCATTTTTCCTCCAAACATAACGATGGTCATTATGGCCAAACAGTTCTATTTTTGTTTCAACAGACCAGAGGACATTTCTCCAAAAAGTACGATCTTTGTCCCCATGTGCAGTTGCAAACCGTAGTCTGACTTTTTTTATGGCGGTTTTGGAGCAGTGGCTTCTTCCTTGCTGAGTGGCCTTTCAGGTTATGTTGATATAGGACTCGTTTTACTGTGGATATAGATAATTTTGTACCTGTTTCCTCCAGCATCTTCACAAGGTCCTTTGCTGTTCTGAGATTGATTTGCACTTTTCGCACCAAAGTACGTTCATTTCTAGGAGACAGAACGAGTCTCCTTCCTGAGCGGTATGACGGCTGCATGGTCCCATGGTGTTTATACTTGCGTACTATTCCTTGTACAAATGAACGTGGTACCTTCAGGCGTTTGGAAATTTCTCCCAAGGATGAACCAGACTTGTGGAGGTCTACAATTGTTTTTCTGAGGTCTTGGCTGATTTCTTTTGATTTACCCATGATGTCAAGCAAAGAGGCACTGAGTTTGAAGGTAGGCCTTGAAATACATCCACAGGTACACCTCCAATTGACTCAAATTATGTCAATCAGAAGCTTCTAAAGCTATGACATCATTTTCTGGAGTTTTCTAAGCTGTTTAAAGGCACAGTCAACTTAGTGTATGTAAACTTCTGACCCACTGGAATTGTGATACAGTGAATATATTTATAAGTGAAATAATCTGTCTGTAAACAATTGTTGGAAAAATTACTTGTGTCATGCACAAAGTAGATGTCCTAACTGACTTGCCAAAACTATAGTTTGGTGACAAGAAATTTGCAGAGTGGTTGAAAAACGAATTTTAATGACGCCAACCTAAGTGTATGTAAACTTTTACTTCAACTGTACATAGACACACTGGCTATGCTCAAAGCAAGTGGCATGTCGTTAGTAAAGATTGAAAAAAGTAAGAGGCCTAGACAGCTGCCCTGGGGAATTCCTGATTCTACTTGGATTTTGTTGGAGAGGCTTCCATTAAAGAACACCCTATGTTCTGTTAGACAGGTAACGCTTTATCCACAATATAGCAGGGGGTGTAAAGCCATAACACAAGTTTTTCGAGCAACCGACTGATCAATAATGTCAAAAGCCGCACTAAAGTCTAACAAAACAGCCCCCACAATCTTTTTATCATCAATTTCTCTCAGCCAATCATCAGTCATTTGTGTAAGTGCTGTGCTTGTTGAATGTCCTTCCCTATAAGCATGCTGAAAGTTTGTTATCAATTTGTTTAATGTAAAATAGCATTGTTTCTAGTCAAATACAATTTTCTTCCAAAAGTTTACAAAGGGTTAGTAACAGGCCGACTGGTCCGCTATTTGAGCCAGTAAAGAGTGCTTTACTATCCTTAGGTAGGGGAATAACTTTTGCCTTCCTCCAGGACACACACTTTCTATAGTAGGCTTGTCATTGTTGATAGACAACAATACTTTTTTTCACCTCTTCCACACTTACTTTACGGATTTCAAAATTACAATGCTTGTCTTTCTTAATTTGGTCAGATATACTTGGATGTGTAGTGTCAGCGTTTGTTGCTGGCATGTCATACCTAAGTTTGCTCATCTTGCTCATCTAAAGTAGTGGTCAATATCAGTGGGTTTTGTGATGAATGAGCACTCTGATTCTATGAATGAAGGAGCTGAGTTTTCCTTTTGGCCAACATTTCATTTAAGGTGCTCCAAAGCTTTTTACTATCATTCTTTATGTCATTTATCTTTGTTTCAGAGTGTAGTTTCTTCTTCTTTTTATTCAGTTTAGTCACATGATTTCTCAATTTGCAGTATGTTTGGTAATCGGTTGTACAGCCAGACCTATTTGCCATTTATTTTGCCTCATCCCTCTCAACCACACAGTTGTTCAATTCCTCTTCACTCATTGTCTTAATTGTTGCATGCTTATTAGTAATTGGGATAAGCAATTTCATAAATGTGTCAAGTGCAGCGTCGGGTTGCTCATTACACACCACGGATCAACAAATATTCTTTACATCAACAACATAGGAATCGCTACAAAACTTTGTATTACCTAGTCCTGGGGATGGTTGACCACTGTGTACCAGCCTGGAGCTAAACTCAAACTTCTGGGATGAGTTCACACTGCTCTCTGTCTCAATACCATCCACAAACCTAGAAAGAGAGAGAGAGAGAGAGAGAGAGAAAGAGGGGAATAAAGATCAATAAACACACAAACATTGTTATGGAGGAAGTTGAGCTCCATCAATTTAAGCCCTGCTTCCTCATCCCTTTTTCTCTCCCATTTTCATTTCTCCTCCTCTCTACTCCACTCTAAATGGGTCGTTTCACAAATTCAGTGCCTTTTGAGTGTAACTTGCAACAACAAAAAAACTTGATTTCACCTCATTTTAACATTCTATCATAAAGAACACATTTTCAACTTCATAAAAAACTAAATTTCATATCTCGAGATGTTAAATAAAAACAATACTATATTAAGGGCAGGGTTGACCGTATCAGGGTTGACTGTAACATGGTTGAAGTTTTAATCTTAAATCAGCCATAAATCCTCTTGTTACAGAGGGAATAGAAGTTTGTTATGTGGAACAAGACACCAGGAAATGGACAAAAAGAGAACCAGCTCCCCTGCTTTTACACTGGGATTTCACTACTAGATGTCCCATTTCTATTTTTTAAAGGAAGAGTTTCACCATATTGAACCGAGTTCAGTTCAGGTAAGAGGGTTGACCTTAAAATGAGGGACAGACATTAATCACTAATCACATGAAATAAAGCATCTTCAGACATGGCTTTGTCAAAGCAACAGAATAACTAAGACTTTACAATGACGTTGGAGAGATTTTTTGATTAAGTGGGTTGAAATCTTCCTAGAAGTGAAACAGGGTTGACGAAGGGACATGACAAAATGCCGAATTTTAGCACTTTAACAAGCCTTTATTCATATGAAAAAATCTGATTTGATTGAATTCTCCATATGATCTATATTAAAGGGCACTTCATTTAATATAACAGGATTTTTAAATTCAATATTGGTGAAAAATGTATATTTTCGTGGAACGACCCATATGTTGCAAAACTTTGTGTGCGTGCATGCGTGATTTGTGTGTGTGTGTGTAGAATGACTAAGTGTGTGTTTTTCCTACCTTGGACTAAGCTCCAGTGGCGCACTGCTGAAGCTGACCACAGGTATCTGCAGGGTGGGGGGGTGGGTGTGTTCTGGGGGGGGGCGGAAGGGTCGAGGGTGCAGCAGGGGCGAACGCAGGGGCGAGTTGAGAACCCTGGTCAGACGTCGAGGGGAACGGGGGGCACGCGACACAGAGCTCTGCTCTTCATCACCCTCCTCATCTTCCTTAATGGAAGACAGCTTCTTCACCAGACTTCCATTACTCTCCCAGTCCACCTGTGGAGAGATACATGGGGAGAGAGAGAGAGAGAGAGAGTGAGGGAATGGGAGGGGGAGAGCAACCAAGAGGGCGGGAGGGGGAGAGAGAGAAGTGATTAGGGTACATTTTTAATTTATTTTATTTCACCTTTATTTAACCAGGTAGGCAAGTTGAGAACAAGTTCTCATTTACAATTGCGACCTGGCCAAGATAAAGCAAAGCAGTTCAACACATACAACAACACAGAGTTACACATGGAGTAAAACAAACATACAGTCAATAATACAGTAGAAAAAAATAAGTATATACAATGTGAGCAAATGAGGTGAGATAAGGGAGGTAATGGCAAAAAAAAGGCCATGGTGGCGAAGTAAATACAATATAGCAAGTATAACACTGGAATGGTAGATTTGCAGTGGAAGAATGTGCAAAGTAGAGATAGAAATAATGGGGTGCAAAGGAGCAAAATAAATAAATACAGTAGGCGGAGAGGTAGTTGTTTGGGCTAAATTGTAGATGGGCTATGTACAGGTGCAGTAATTTGTGAGCTGCTCTGACAGCTGGTGCTTAAAGCTAGTGAGGGAGATAAGTGTTTCCAGTTTCAGAGATTTTTGGAGTTCATTCCAGTCATTGGCAGCAGAGAACTGGAAGGAGAGGCGGCCAAAGGAAGAATTGGTTTTGGGGGTGACCAGAGAGATATACCTGCTGGAGCGCTTGCTACAGGTGGGTGCTGCTATGGTGACCAGCGAGCTGAGATAAGGGGGGACTTTACCTAGCAGGGTCTTGTAGATGACCTGGAGCCAGTGGGTTTGGCGACGAGTATGAAGCGAGGGCCAGCCAACGAGAGCGTACAGGTCGCAGTGGTGGGTAGTATATGGGGCTTTGATGACAAAACGGATGGCACTGTGATAGACTGCATCCAATTTATTGAGTAGGGTATTGGAGGCTATTTTGTAAATGACATCGCCGAAGTCGAGGATCGGTAGGATGGTCAGTTTTACAAGGGTATGTTTGGCAGCATGAGTGAAGGATGCTTTGTTGCGAAATAGGAAGCCAATTCTAGATTTAACTTTGGATTGGAGATGTTTGATGTGAGTCTGGAAGGAGAGTTTACAGTCTAACCAGACACCTAGGTATTTGTAGTTGTCCACATATTCTAAGTCAGAACCCTCCAGAGTAGTGATGTTGGATGGGCGGGCAGGTGCAGGCAGCGATCGGTTGAAGAGCATGTATTTAGTTTTCCTTGTATTTAAGAGCAGTTGGAGGCCACGGAAGGAGAGTTGTATGGCATTGAAACTCGTCTGGAGGGTTGTTAACACAGTGTCCAAAGAAGGGCCAGAGGTATACAGAATGGTGTCGTCTGCGTAGAGGTGGATCAGAGACTCACCAGCAGCAAGAGCGACATCATTGATGTATACAGAGGAGAGTCGGTCCAAGAATTTGTTCCTGGTTCTAAATTTCTTGAATGGGGCATGCTTATTTAAGATGGTGAGGAAGGCATTCAAAAAAAATAACCAGGCATCCTCTACTAACGGCATCCTCTACTCTACGGGCCAGGTCGATTAGAAAGGCCTGCTCGCTGAAGTGTTTCAGGGAGCGTTTGACAGTGATGAGGGGTGGTCGTTTGATCGCAGACCCATTACGGACGCAGGCAATGAGGCAGTGATTGCTGAGATCTTGGTTGAAAACAGCAGAGGTGTATTTAGAGGGCAAGTTGTTTAGGATGATATCTATGAGGGTGCCAGTGTTTACGGCTTTGGGGTTGTACCTGGTAGGTTCATTGATAATTTGTGTGAGATTGAGGGCATCAAGCTTAGATTGTAGGATGGCTGGGGAGTTAAGCATGTTCCAGTTTAGGTCGCCTAGCAGCACGAGCTCTGAAGATAAATGGGAGGCAATCAGTTCACATATGGTGTCCAGAGCACATTCAACTATACGAAAGCATCAGATAGGTGTAAACTAAATAATATCTAATTCCTTCAGATTTTTCTCCAGAGTTAGGCTTTAGGAATAGGCTTTAGGAGAAGGGGAAGGGGCTAGATGTGTTTTTTCAGACCAGGCTAGAGGCAAGGTTGAGTGGTGAATGATAACGATCCACAACACAAGACCACAGTAGCCTAGAGAAGGTGCAGTAACACCACAGTACCAGTGGGAGGCAGACTTGTACCACTCTAGTCCCAGCTTCTCTCTATGAGTTTATGATATATCCATTCCTCACACACACACTTCCATTCATCCCTGCACCTACCATCCTCACCCAGCCCTCCACTACCATCCTCACCCATCTCTGCCCCTACCATCCTCACCCAGCCCTCCACTACCATCCTCACCCAGCCCTCCACTACCATCCTCACCCAGCCCTCCACTACCATCCTCACCCAGTCCTCCACTACCATCCTCACCCAGCCCTCCACTACCATCCTCACCCAGTCCTCCACTACCATCCTCACCCAGCCCTCCACTACCATCCTCACCCAGCCCTCCACTACCATCCTCACCCAGTCCTCCACTACCATCCTCACCCAGTCCTCCACTACCATCCTCACCCAGTCCTCCACTACCATCCTCACCCAGTCCTCCACTACCATCCTCACCCAGTCCTCCACTACCATCCTCACCCAGCCCTCCCCTACCATCCTCACCCAGCCCTCCACTACCATCCTCACCCAGCCCTCCACTACCATCCTCACCCAGTCCTACACTACCATCCTCACCCAGTCCTCCACTACCATTACCATCCTCACCCAGTCCTCCACTACCATCCTCACCCAGTCCTCCACTACCATCCTCACCCAGTCCTCCACTACCCCTCCCACACAGCCTTCCACTACCATCCTCACCCAGCCCTGCCCGTCCCATCTCACCCAGCCCTCCATTACCCCTCTCACCCAACCCCCCCTACCCCTCTCACCCTGCCCCTCTCCCCCAGCCCTCCCCTACCCCTCTCACCCTGCCCCTCTCCCCCAGCCCTCCCCTACCCCTCTCACCCTGCCCCTCTCCCCCAGCCCTCCCCTACCCCTCTCACCCTGCCCCTCTCCCCCAGCCCTCCCCTACCCCTCTCACCCTGCCCCTCTCCCCCAGCCCTCCCCTACCCCTCTCACCCTGCCCCTCTCCCCCAGCCCTCCCCTACCCCTCTCACCCTGCCCCTCTCCCCCAGCCCTCCCCTACCCCTCTCACCCTGCCCCTCTCCCCCAGCCCTCCCCTACCCCTCTCACCCTGCCCCTCTCCCCCAGCCCTCCCCTACCCCTCTCACCCTGCCCCTCTCCCCCAGCCCTCCCCTACCCCTCTCACCCAACGTCAAATTAATAATACAACAATGTTCTCAGAGACAAACATGATTTCTAAAAGCCGAGGAGCCAAACAAAGCGGGAATTAGCGGGCTATGAGATTACATGAGAAGGCGTTGTGTTGAAAGGACAAGCTAAATCTACTAGTCTTAGACCACAGGGAACACCTGCTACAACACATTACTAAAGGGGGAGGGGAGGGAGGGAGGGAGAGAGAGGCTGTGTTTAATTGTTCTGACCTTACAGATGCCAGGTGGTGCCAGTCGTGTGTGTGTGTGTGTGTGTGTGTGTGTGTGTGTGTGTGTGTGTGTGTGTGTGTGTGTGTGTGTGTGTGTGTGTGTGTGTGTGTGTGTGTGTGTGTGTGTGTGTGTGTGTGTGTGTGTGTGTGTGTGTGTGAAGGTATATCTCATCCACTATCTAAACAGAGAGCTTGTACCTGAATCGATATGACATGTCCATAGACCTCTTCAGTAAATGAGATAATGAATCCATATGACATGTCCATAGACCTCTTCAGTAAATGAGATAATGAATCCATATGACATGTCCATAGACCTCTTCAGTAAATGAGATAATGAATCCATATGACATGTCCATAGACCTCTTCAGTAAATGAGATAATGAATCCATATGACATGTCCATAGACCTCTTCAGTAAATGAGATAATGAATCCATATGACATGTCCATAGACCTCTTCAGTAAATGAGATAATGAATCCATATGTCATGTCCATAGACCTCTTCAGTAAATGAGATAATGAATCCATATGACATGTCCATAGACCTCTTCAGTAAATGAGATAATGAATCCATATGTCATGTCCATAGACCTCTTCAGTAAATGAGATAATGAATCCATATGACATGTCCATAGACCTCTTCAGTAAATGAGATAATGAATCCATATGACATGTCCATAGACCTCTTCAGTAAATGAGATAATGAATCCATATGACATGTCCATAGACCTCTTCAGTAAATGAGATAATGAATCCATATGACATGTCCATAGACTTCTTCAGTAAATGAGATAATGAATCCATATGACATGTCCATAGACCTCTTCAGTAAATGAGATAATGAATCCATATGACATGTCCATAGACCTCTTCAGTAAATGAGATAATGAATCCATATGACATGTCCATAGACCTCTTCAGTAAATGAGATAATGAATCCATATGACATGTCCATAGACCTCTTCAGTAAATGAGATAATGAATCCATATGTCATGTCCATAGACCTCTTCAGTAAATGAGATAATGAATCCATATGACATGTCCATAGACCTCTTCAGTAAATGAGATAATGAATCCATATGTCATGTCCATAGACCTCTTCAGTAAATGAGATAATGAATCCATATGACATGTCCATAGACCTCTTCAGTAAATGAGATAATGAATCCATATGACATGTCCATAGACCTCTTCAGTAAATGAGATAATGAATCCATATGACATGTCCATAGACCTCTTCAGTAAATGAGATAATGAATCCATATGACATGTCCATAGACCTCTTCAGTAAATGAGATAATGAATCCATATGACATGTCCATAGACCTCTTCAGTAAATGAGATAATGAATCCATATGACATGTCCATAGACCTCTTCAGTAAATGAGATAATGAATCCATATGCCATGTCCATAGACCTCTTCAGTAAATGAGATAATGAATCCATATGACATGTCCATAGACCTCTTCAGTAAATGAGATAATGAATCCATATGACATGTCCATAGACCTCTTCAGTAAATGAGATAATGAATCCATATGACATGTCCATAGACCTCTTCAGTAAATGAGATAATGAATCCATATGACATGTCCATAGACTTCTTCAGTAAATGAGATAATGAATCCATATGACATGTCCATAGACCTCTTCAGTAAATGAGATAATGAATCCATATGACATGTCCATAGACCTCTTCAGTAAATGAGATAATGAATCCATATGACATGTCCATAGACCTCTTCAGTAAATGAGATAATGAATCCATATGACATGTCCATAGACCTCTTCAGTAAATGAGATAATGAATCCATATGTCATGTCCATAGACCTCTTCAGTAAATGAGATAATGAATCCATATGACATGTCCATAGACCTCTTCAGTAAATGAGATAATGAATCCATACGTCATGTCCATAGACCTCTTCAGTAAATGAGATAATGAATCCATATGACATGTCCATAGACCTCTTCAGTAAATGAGATAATGAATCCATATGACATGTCCATAGACCTCTTCAGTAAATGAGATAATGAATCCATATGACATGTCCATAGACCTCTTCAGTAAATTAGATAATGAATCCATATGACATGTCCATAGACTTCTTCAGTAAATGAGATAAAGAATCCATATGACATGTCCATAGACCTCTTCAGTAAATGAGATAATGAATCCATATGACATGTCCATAGACCTCTTCAGTAAATGAGATAATGAATCCATATGACATGTCCATAGACCTCTTCAGTAAATGAGATAATGAATCCATATGACATGTCCATAGACCTCTTCAGTAAATGAGATAATGAATCCATGTCATGTCCATAGACCTCTTCAGTAAATGAGATAATGAATCCATATGACATGTCCATAGACCTCTTCAGTAAATGAGATAATGAATCCATATGTCATGTCCATAGACCTCTTCAGTAAATGAGATAATGAATCCATATGACATGTCCATAGACCTCTTCAGTAAATGAGATAATGAATCCATATGACATGTCCATAGACCTCTTCAGTAAATGAGATAATGAATCCATATGACATGTCCATAGACCTCTTCAGTAAATGAGATAATGAATCCATATGACATGTCCATAGACCTCTTCAGTAAATGAGATAATGAATCCATATGACATGTCCATAGACCTCTTCAGTAAATGAGATAATGAATCCATATGACATGTCCATAGACCTCTTCAGTAAATGAGATAATGAATCCATATGACATGTCCATAGACCTCTTCAGTAAATGAGATAATGAATCCATATGACATGTCCATAGACCTCTTCAGTAAATGAGATAATGAATCCATATGACATGTCCATAGACTTCTTCAGTAAATGAGATAATGAATCCATATGACATGTCCATAGACCTCTTCAGTAAATGAGATAATGAATCCATATGACATGTCCATAGACCTCTTCAGTAAATGAGATAATGAATCCATATGACATGTCCATAGACCTCTTCAGTAAATGAGATAATGAATCCATATGACATGTCCATAGACCTCTTCAGTAAATGAGATAATGAATCCATATGTCATGTCCATAGACCTCTTCAGTAAATGAGATAATGAATCCATATGACATGTCCATAGACCTCTTCAGTAAATGAGATAATGAATCCATATGTCATGTCCATAGACTTCTTCAGTAAATGAGATAATGAATCCATATGTCATGTCCATAGACCTCTTCAGTAAATGAGATAATGAATCCATATGACATGTCCATAGACCTCTTCAGTAAATGAGATAATGAATCCATATGTCATGTCCATAGACCTCTTCAGTAAATGAGATAATGAATCCATATGACATGTCCATAGACCTCTTCAGTAAATGAGATAATGAATCCATATGACATGTCCATAGACCTCTTCAGTAAATGAGATACTGAATCCATATGTCATGTCCATAGACCTCTTCAGTAAATGAGATAATGAATCCATATGACATGTCCATAGACCTCTTCAGTAAATGAGATAATGAATCCATATGACATGTCCATAGACCTCTTCAGTAAATGAGATAATGAATCCATATGACATGTCCATAGACCTCTTCAGTAAATGAGATAATGAATGGGTGTGATATTTCACCATGTGGACAAGCCCACACCCCTTTCTCTCTCTTCTCTGTTTTCTACTCTTCTCTCTGCTTTCACTTTGATCAAAGACTCTTATTGTTTTATTCATTTAACCTTTATTTAACCAGGGGAAACCCATTGATCAACATGACACAAACCCTTTACAATTTCACATTACAACAAATGAAATTCAAAAGCGACTGATAAAATTACAAATCAATCACAAGTGCAGTTCTCTTACCACATTCCTCATCAAAGTCCTGAACTGGCTATTTCTCTCTCTCTCACTCTGTCTCTCTCAATTCAATTCAATTGGCTTTATTATCTCTCTCAATTCAATTCAAGGGGCTTTATTCTCTCTCAATTCAATTCAAGGGGCTTTATTGGCATAGGAAACGTGTTTACATTGCCAAAGCAAGTGAAATGGATAAACAAAAGTGAAATAAACAGTAAATATTACACTCACACAAGTTCCAAAATAATAGAGACATTTGCAAATTGCTTAAAGTACAAAAGGGAAAATAAATAAACATTAATATGGGTTGTATTTACAATGGTGTTTGTTTTTCACTGGTTGCCCTTTTCTTGTGGCAACAGGTCAGAAATATTGCTGCTGTGATGGCACACTGTGGTATTTCACCCAGTAGATATGGGAGTTTATCAAAATCGTGTTTGTTTTCAAATTCTTTGTGGATCTGTGTAATCTGAGGAAAATATCTGTCTCTAATATGGTCATACATTTGGCAGGAGGTTAGGAAGTGCAGCTCAGTTTCCACCTCATTTTGTGGGCAGTGCGCACATAGGCCACCGTAGGCAGACCTGGCTCTCAAGAGAAGACAGGCTTTCTCAATAGCAAGGCTATGCTCACTGAGTCTGTACATAGTCAAAGCTTTCCTTAATTGTGGGTCAGCCACAGTGGTCAGGTATTCTGCCACTGTGTACTCTCTGTTTAGGGTCAAATAGCATTCTACTTTGTTCTGTTTTTTTTGTTAATTCTTCCAATGTGTCAAATAATTATCTTTTTGTTTTCTCATGATTGTGTTGTTGTCCTGGGGCTCAGTGGGGTTTGTGTTTGTGAACAGAACCCCAGGACCAGCTTGCTTAGGGTACTCTTCTCCAGGTGATGGCTTTGTTATGGAAGGTTTGGGAATCGATTCCTTTTAGGTGGTTGTGGAATTTAACCGCTCTTTTCTGGATTTTGATCATTTGCGGGTATCGGCCTAATTCTGTTCTGCATGCATTATTTGGTGTTTTACGTTGTACACGGAGGATATGTTTTGCAGAATTCTGCATGCAGAGTCTCAATTTGGTGTTTGTCCCATTTTGTGAATTCTTGGTTGGTGAGCGAACCCAATACCTCACAACCATAAAGGGCAATGTGTTCTATTACTGTTTCAAGTATTTTTTATCCAGATCCTAATTGGTATGTCGAATTTTATGTTCCTTTTGATGGCATAAAATGCCCTTCTTGCCTTGGCTCTCAGATCGTTCACAGCTTTGTGGAAGTTACCTGTGGCACTGATGTTTAGGCTGAGGTATGTATCGTTTTTTGTGTGCTCTAGGTTAACAGTGTCTAGATGGAATTTGTATTTGTGGTCCTGTCAACTGAACCTTTTTTGGAACACCATTATTTTGGTCTTACTGAGATTTACTGTCAGGGCCCAGGTCTGACAGAATCTAGGCAGAAGATCTAGGTGCTGTTGTATGCCCTCCTTGGTTAGGGACAGAAGCACCAGATCATCAGTAGACATTTGACATCAGATTCTAGTAGGGTGAGGCCGTGTGCTGCAGACTGTTCTAGTGCCCTCGCCAATTTGTTGATATGTAGAAGAGGGTGGGGTTTAAGCTGCATCCCTGTCTCACCCCACGGCCCTGTGGAAAGAAATGTGTGTTTTTTGCCAATTTTAAACGCACACTTGTTGTTTGTGTACATGTATTTTATAATATTGTATGTTTTTTCCCGAACACCACTTTCCATCAATTTGTATAGCAGTCCCTCATGCCAAATTGAGTCAAAAGCGTTTTTGAAGTCAACAAAGCATGAGAAGACTTTGCCTTTGTTTTGGTTTGTTTGTTTGTCATTTAGGGTGAATTTGTGGTCTGTAGTACAGTAATTTGTTAAACAGCCAATTTTACATTTGCTCAGTACATTGTTTTCACTGAGGAAATGTACACGTCTCTCTCTCTCTCTTCTCCCTCACTCTCTCTCTTTTCTTCCTCTGTCTCTTTTCTCCCTCATCAGCACTCTTTTTTCCCCTCCTGTCCTCCCCCGCTCTCCTCATATCAGTCTGTCTCCTCCCTTCACAGTAGCGTGTCTATGTTTAGTTCCCACTTCATAATCTTAGCTCAGAGCCCAAGAGGCAAGCAGGGGCTGCTTCACTGTGCGGGGGTGTAATCTATACGTCCATGGCTGCAAAGCATGCTGAAGTGGAAGCAAACGTGTGAGTGAGTTGGTGTGTCTACACGTGCACTACAGTGTGAACAGGGCTGACTGGTGTTCTCAGTACATTGTGTTAATGTTCCCTCCAGCTCCTGTGTCATGAGACTCAGAACATTGTGCTAGTGTTCCCTCCAGCTCCTGTGTCATGAGACCCAGAACATTGTGTTAGTCTTCCCTCCAGCTCCTGTGTCATGAGACTGTCCGTCAGAAGTAAGTGAATCGGCAGAGACAGTGGGGAGGGAATACATTTATTGCTGTTAAAAAAAGCTATTTTCCCAAACCCTCCTCCCTCCGGCACTACCCCCTAATCTAAACAGGTGCAAAGTGCACATCGTATTCTGGTAGACTATCAGTGTTCAGACTGAGGTGGTGTTTCTGCAGTAATTGTTTGATGAGAATAAGAAGAGCGTCACTGAAGGCTGTTGTTGTTTTTGGTTTGTCTTGTCTTGGCTTTCTGTTCTGTACTCCACTCCCTGTGCTGGGTTTTACATACATAATAAACAGTCTAAGAAGCACATTTGGACAACAGTCCACACCCCTGGCTGCATTATTGATGCTATCTGAGACATAAACAAACACATGTCCAGTACAATTCAAAAGTTTGGACAAACCTACTCAATCAAGGGTTTTTCTTAATTTGTACTATTTTCTACAATATCGAATAATAGTGAAGACATCAAAACTATGAAATAACACATATGGAATCATGTAGTAACCAAAAAAGTGTTGAACAAATTAAAATGTATTTTAGATTTGAGATTCTTCAAAGTTACCACCCTTTGCCTTGATGACAGTTTTGAACACTCTTGGCATTCTCTCAACCTGCTTCACCTGGAATGCTTTTCCAACAGTCTTGAAGGAGTTCCCACATATGCTGAGCACTTGTCGGCTGCTTTTCGTTCACTCTGCGGTCCAACTCATCCCAAACCATCTCAATTGGGTTGAGGTCAGGTCATCTGATGCAGCCCTCCATCTCTCTCCTTCTTGGTCAAATAGCCCTTACACAGACTGGAGGCGTGTTTTGGGTCATTGTTATGTTGAAAAACAAATGATAGTCCCACTAAGCGCAAACCAGATGGGATGGCATATCGCTGCAGAATGCTGTGGTAGCCATGCTGGTTAAGTGTGCCTTGAATTCTAAATAAATCACTGACTGTCACGAGCAAGCACCCCCACACCATCACAATGCCTCCATGCTTCACGGTGGGAACCACACATGCAGAGATCATCCGTTCACCTACTCTGCGTCTCACAACGACACGGCGGTTGGAGCCAAAAATCTCAAATTTAGACTCATTAGACCAAAGGACAGATTTCCACCGGTCTAATGTCCATTGCTCATGTTTCTTGGCCAAAGCAAGTCTCTTCTTATTGGTGTCCTTTAGTAGTGGTTTCTTTGCAGCAATTCGACCATACATGTTTTTTTATCTCACACGTGTAACTCTGTGTTGTTGTTTTTGTTGCACTGCTTTGCTATGCTTTATCTTGGCCAACTTGTCCTCAACTGGCCTACCTGGTTAAATAAAGGTGTAATAAAAATAAAAAGGACTGATTCACACAGTCTCCTCTGAACAGTTGATGTTGAGATGTGTCTGTTACTTAAACTTATCCTCTGCAGCAGAGGTAACTCTGGGTCTTCCATTCCTGTGGTGGTCCTCATGAGAGCCAGTTTCATCATAGCACTTGATGGTTTTTGAAACTGCAAAGTTCTTGAAATGTTCCGCATTGACTCACCTTCATGTCTTAAAGTAATGATGGACTGTCGTTTCTCTTTGCTTATTTGAGCTGATCTTGCCATAATATGGACTTGGTATTTAACAGATAGGGCTATCTTCTGTATACCACCCTTACCTTGTCACAACAGAACTGATTGGCTCAAACGCATTAAGAAGGAAAGAGATTCCACAAATGAACTTTTAACAAGGAACACCTGTTAATTGAAATGCATTCCAGGTGACCATCTCATGAAACTGGTTGAGAGAATGCCAAGAGTGTGCAAAGCTGTCATCAAGGCAAAGGGTGGCTCCTTTGAAGAATCTCAAATATAAAATATATTTTGGTTACTACATGATTCCATATGAGTTATTTCATAGTTTTGATGTCTTCACTATTATTCTACAAGGTAGAAAATAGTACAAATAAAGAAAAACCCTGGAATGAGTAGGTGTGTCCAAACTTTTGAATTGTACTGTATGTATGCAATCTCATGCACGTGCACACACAGGCACATGTTCACACACACACACACACACACACACACACACACACACACACACACACACACACACACACACACACACACACACACACACACACACACACACACACACACACACACACACACACACACACACACGCACAGGCACATGTAAACGCACACACACACACACACACACACGGGCACATGTACACACACGCACAGGCACATGTAAACACACACACACACACATGGGCACATGTACACACACATGGGCACATAAACACACACACACACAGGCACATGTACACACACACCTGCACAGTGAAGCAGCCCCTACTTTCCTCTGGGGCTCTGAGGTTAGATTAGACATTAGAAAGTGGGAGCTAGAAATAAACATGTTACTGTGAAGGGAGGAGGTGATATGAGGGCAGTCGGGGCAGGAGCGCGTCCTCCCCTATGCTCCTCCTCCTCTTCCCCATCCTCCCTCTCTCCTCCTTGCTGTCTGGGCTATTTTTATCAGGCAGCATCCAAATTTAGCAGGAGCTATGGGGACACAGCCAGTCAGGGAGAGCCCCTGCCTTCCCCCGTGCTATTTTTAGCTCCAGCACACACTCCAAAACGCTGCACGCTGCTATTCCTGTCTCGTTGAGTTTGACTCCGCTGCATACAGCCAGCCAAGTGTGTGTGTACGGAAGGGTGGATGTGTTTTTAAGAAGCGAGAGCCTGAGCTAGGGTGAGTAGTGTTTATGCATACAGTGCATGATGTGCCCTTTGAAGGTGAATGTACCCTCAGGCTAGATCAGAACCAAGCCCTTCAGAGCTTTATACTGCAGCACTAGGAAATAACAGAGACAAGAGAGGGACTCCATTTTGTTACTGGTATCACCACTCTCACACAGAGACAAGAGAGGGACCCCATTTTGTTACTGGTCTCACCACTCTCACACAGAGACAAGAGAGGGACCCCATTTTGTTACTGGTCTCACCACTCTCACACAGAGACAAGAGAGGGACCCCATTTTGTTACTGGTCTCACCACTCTCACACAGAGACAAGAGGGACTCTATTTTGTTACTGGTCTCACCACTCTCACACAGAGACGAGAGGGACTCTATTTTGTTTCTGGTCTCACCACTCTCACACAGAGACAAGAGGGACCCCATTTTGTTACTGGTCTCACCACTCTCACACAGAGACAAGAGAGACTCCATTTTGTTTCTGGTCTCACCACTCTCACACAGAGACGAGAGGGACTCTATTTTGAATGTAATGACTTTTCTTTTTATTGAGGGAAATATTACAATTAACAATGTACTAGTGTGTGTGTCTGTGTGCACGTGTGTGTGTGTGCATGTTTTTACTGCATGTGTGTGTGTGTGTGTGTGTGCATGTTTTTACTGCATGTGTGTGTGTGTTTAGCAGCGTATGCATGCCTGCGTTGCAGTTCGACTCACGTCAGCTCCGTGACCCTCTCTGAGGTTATAGGTCAGATCATGTTGTATCTCAGAGATGAACTTCTGGGCGTACTCTGGGTAGAGCCGGAGAACCTCCCTCAGTCCCTTCAGACTGATGTACTGCAGGTCACAGTAGGTCAGAGCCTTCACGTTGGCATTGGTCTTAATCACCTGCTTCTTGGTCAGGGAGTCACTGCCGATCAGGTCCCCTTTACCTGAGGGGTGGGAGGGAACACACACACACACACACACACACACACACACACACACACACACACACACACACACACACACACACACACACACACACACACACACACACACACACACACACACCTGTTAGTCTCTTTGAAACCATCACAGGCAGTCTGTGCTTTAGACTGAGTTTTTGTAATTATTCCAACATCAGACATTTTATATGAGCCTATTAGTGTCTCATATCATAAAAGAACATGAAAGGGTCGGCAGTGGAGATGGTGTGTACGGTGGTTATTTCTGTGTGTAGGTTTGATGCAGTCATTAAACAGCTCAGTTAAATTATTCAGGTATATTGCGTACATCACAGGAGGTTGGTGGGACCTTTTATTGGGGAGAACGGGCTCGTGGTAATGACTGGAGCGGAATCAGTGGAACGGTATCAAATACATCAAACACAGGGTTTCCAGGTCATTGATGCCATTCCATTTGCTCCGTTCCGGATGTTATTATGAGCCGTTCTCCTGTGTACATGTTTACAGTATGGATAATGATTATCAGTAGTAGTGGCCTTAGGTCATAATGGCTTCCCATACGTAATTGGGGGGCTCTTTGTTTCATTGCACTAAATAAATGATGAAAATGTACACCTGTGTTTGTGTGTGTCCATCTGTGTCTGTGTTAATCTTTTACCTCCCCTGTCTCGTCTCTAGCTCTGTGTTAACCCTTTACCTCCCCTGTCTCCTCTCTACCTCTGTGTTAACCCTTTACCTCCCCTGTCTCCTCTCTACCTCTGTGTTAACCCTTTACCTCCCCTGTCTCCTCTCTACCTCTGTGCTAACCCTTTACCTCCCCTGTCTCCTCTCTACCTCTGTGCTAACCCTTTACCTCCCCTGTCTCCTCTCTACCTCTGTGCTAACCCTTTACCTCCCCTGTCTCCTCTCTACCTCTGTGTTAACCCTTTACCTCCCCTGTCTCCTCTCTAGCTCTGTGTTAACCCTTTACCTCCCCTGTCTCCTCTCTAGCTCTGTGTTAACCCTTTACCTCCCCTGTCTCCTCTCTAGCTCTGTGTTAACCCTTTACCTCCCCTCAGACCTGGCTAGATGTATGGTGTTCTCTACTTCACTCTGCCTGCCTCTATGTACAGCTTTGGATGAATAACCCAAGTGTTTTAATAATGTCATATCCATCCATTATTCATCTCTGAGCTGCAATGTGGCTCACCTGCCTGCCTATTGATGTGTGTGCTATGATTAGAGATACAGTCCGGGAGCTTGGCGTTTGGAGATAAAAACCCTCTCACTCACACAACCTCTAACACACACACACACATACATACACACACACACACAACCTCTAACACACACACACACACACACACACACACACACACACACACACACACACACACACACACACACACACACACACACACACACACACACATAGACACACACAAACAAACACACACACACACATATCCCCTCGCAGCTGTCACAGCTCTGTGCCACAGCTCTAATTGGTCATCATTCCAATACCACCTGACCTTTAGAGACCCTGACATGTGGATCTATGACACACATTCATCATCTAAAACACTCTATGGGCCAAACCACCACCACAGCCTCCTCGGAAAGCATATTTAGTCAGTCTTGTGCTATTAGGGGAAAAGGAGCAACGGTAGAAAGAGCCTGTATTTCTCATTCTCACAGCTCTGTGATGGAGCCGGTCTGTAAGCTTTAATGCCGATCCCACAGGAAATTAGATTGGGCTGTGTAGGACCGAGACAGAGGACAGGAATGGCCAGGGGATGAGCTTCTAAGACTGTGACACAGGGAGAGGAGATCGAGAGATCGGAAAGCAGGGGATGAGCCTCTAAGAGTGAGTTAGAGGGCAGGGGATGGGCCTCTAAGACTGAGTTAGAGGGCAGGGGATGGGTCTCTAAGAGTGAGTTAGAGGGCAGGGGATGGGCCTCTAAGACTGAGTTAGAGGGCAGGGGATGGGCCTCTAAGACTGAGTTAGAGGGCAGGGGATGGGCCTCTAAGAGTGAGTTAGAGGGCAGGGGATGGGCCTCTAAGACTGAGTTAGAGGGCAGGGGATGGGCCTCTAAGACTGAGTTAGAGGGCAGGGGATGGGTCTCTAAGAGTGAGTTAGAGGGCAGGGGATGGGCCTCTAAGAGTGAGTTAGAGGGCAGGGGATGGGCCTCTAAGAGTGAGTTAGAGGGCAGGGGATGGGCCTCTAAGACTGAGTTAGAGGGCAGGGGATGGGCCTCTAAGACTGAGTTAGAGGGCAGGGGATGGGCCTCTAAGACTGAGTTAGAGGGCAGGGGATGGGCCTCTAAGTCTGAGTTAGAGGGCAGGGGATGGGCCTCTAAGAGTGAGTTAGAGGGCAGGGGATGGGCCTCTAAGAGTGAGTTAGAGGGCAGGGGATGGGCCTCTAAGACTGAGTTAGAGGGCAGGGGATGGGCCTCTAAGAGTGAGTTAGAGGGCAGGGGATGGGCCTCTAAGACTGAGTTAGAGGGCAGGGGATGAGCCTCTAAGAGTGAGTTAGAGGGCAGGGGATGGGCCTCTAAGACTGAGTTAGAGGGCAGGGGATGGGCCTCTAAGAGTGAGTTAGAGGGCAGGGGATGGGCCTCTAAGAGTGAGTTAGAGGGCAGGGGATGGGCCTCTAAGACTGAGTTAGAGGGCAGGGGATGGGCCTCTAAGACTGAGTTAGAGGGCAGGGGATGGGCCTCTAAGACTGAGTTAGAGGGCAGGGGATGGGCCTCTAAGACTGAGTTAGAGGGCAGGGGATGGGCCTCTAAGACTGAGTTAGAGGGCAGGGGATGAGCCTCTAAGAGTGAGTTAGAGGGCAGGGGATGGGCCTCTAAGACTGAGTTAGAGGGCAGGGGATGGGCCTCTAAGAGTGAGTTAGACGAGCCTCTAAGAGTGAGACACAGAGCGGAATCAGTGACTGGGATCCTACGAGAGCATGACCACCATATTATATTTAAGCAATACGACCCGAGGGAGTGTGGTATATGGCCAATATACCACACCTAAGGGCTGTTCTTCTCCTCAACGCAACGCGGAGTGCCTGGATACAGCCCTTAGCCGTGGTATAATGGCCATACACCAAAAACCCCCGAGGTGCCTTATTGTTATTATAAACTGGTTACCAAGGTAATTAGAGCAGCAAAACTAAACATTTTGTCATACCCGTGGTCTACGGTCTGATATACCATGGCTTTCAGCCAATCAGAATTCAGGGCTCAAACCACTCAGTTTATAATATACTGTATATTATATACTCCAGGCCACTATACTATTATAAACTGATGTTGACCAACATGTCTGGTTGAGGGGTCACTAAGCTGTTCTCATGGGAAGACCCCTGTCACCTTTGATCCTGAGTAGAGGAAGTCCAGTATAATATGTATATCCCATTTAGCAGATGCTTTTATCCAAAGCAACTTTCAGTCATGCGTGCATTTTATATATGGGTGGTCCCGGGAAACGAACCCACTACTCTGGCATTACAAGCGTCATGCTCTACCAACTGAGCTACAAAAGACCAACAGATACAGTACATGACAGATAATACATGAAAGATAATACATGTTGGATAATACATGACGGATAATACATGACGGAAAATTCATGACGGATAATTCATGACGGATAATTCATGACGGATAATACATGACGGATAATTCATGACGGATAATACATGACGGATAATACATGACGGATAATTCATGACGGATAATTCATGACGGATAATACATGACGGATAATACATGACGGGTAATACATGACGGGTAATACATGACGGATAATTCATGACGGATAATTCATGACGGATAATACATGACGGGTAATACATGACGGATAATACATGACGGATAATACATGACGGATAATACATGACGGGTAATACATGACGGGTAATACATGACGGATAATTCATGACGGATAATACATGACGGATAATACATGACGGATAATACATGACAGATAATACATGACGGATAATACATGTCGGATAATACATGACGGATAATACATGACGGATAATACATGACAGATAATACATGACGGATAATACATGTCAGATAATACATGACGGATAATACATGTCGGATAATACATGACGGATAATACATGACGGATAATTCATGACGGATAATACATGACGGATAATACATGACGGATAATACATGACGGATAATACATGACAGAATACATGATGGATAATACATGACAGATCAGTACAGAGGGATTTAACAGTCACCAAATGGTGGAGACTGGGATAAGGCACTATATTTGAAAAAGGGCACCTTTCCACGTATTGATATATTTGAAATCCATCTCTCCAACCCTTCATCTTTCATCTCTCCATCTCTTCATTCCTCCATCTCTTCATCCCTCCAATCCTCCATCTCTTAATCTCGCCATCTCTTCATCCTTCCATCCATTCATCTGATGGCACCTTTCTATTCTGCCTGAATGACATCAGAAAGAACTCACTGTTTCCAGCTAAGTCTATCTGTCCTCTTCCACAAAGTCCCCAGGGGCAGAGTGAGGCAGACAGGCAGGACTAGTCCCATTGGAGCATGGTCTGGTTAGTGTGCAGACTCTCTCTTTCTCTCTGTATGTCTCCTTATCCCCTGCCTCTCTCCCCCTTCTCTCTCTCTCTCTCTCATTCTGTATGTCTCTCTACCTCAATGTGTCCGAGGAGACAGGAAGACAATAATTTATACCCACTGCATGTTCCACATACACATGTTTGGTCCAAGGTAGACAGAGCAGACACAACAACCAGCAATAGAGGAATAGCCAAGGCTAGTGAAGAGTGGGAGCGTTGAAATTGGAGCAAGGGGGGCGAGAAATATAGTGGGAAGGAGAAAGTGGAAGATGGGAAATGACAGAAAAGAGGAAGATTCATAAAAAATACATCTAGAGAATAAGGATGCAGAACCTCAAGTGCTTTGATGCATGATCCTCACTGAAATCCCATTATGAACACACAGATCAATGATAGAAGAGGGTTTCTAGTTGATGTTCCAGTAGCAGTAGGACAAAGGGCCATGACCGATAATCTGACTATCTGAACCATTTCCACCCACGCCTTCTCACCCTGTCTTAGAGGGATACTCCTCCTACATAATTCTAGGGTCTATTGAACCATGTCTCCTCCCACACAGCCCCCGTGACATGGACACATGTTAATCCCAAATAGCCCTAATGCTGAACTGCTACGACAACCCCTGTGCCACTTCTTTACTCTCTCTCTCTTTCTCTGTTTCCTCTGTCTCTCTCCCTCCTTCTCTGTCTCTCTCTCTCTTTCTCTGTTTTCTCTGTCTCTCTCCCTCCTTCTCTGTCTCTCTCCCTCCTTCTCTCTCTCTCTCTCTTTCTCTGATTTCTCTGTCTCTCTCCCTCCTTCTCTGTCTCTCTCCCTCCTTCTCTGTCTCTCTCTCTCTTTCTCTGTTTTCTCTGTCTCTCTCCCTCCTCTGTTTTCTCTGTCTCTTTCTCTGTTTTCTCTGTCTCTCTCCCTCCTTCTCTGTCTCTCTCTCCCTCCTTCTCTCTCTCTCTCTCTTTCTCTGTTTTCTCTGTCTCTCTCCCTCCTTCTCTGTCTCTCTCCCTCCTTCTCTGTCTCTCTCCCTCCTTCTCTGTCTCTCTCCCTCCTTCTCCGTTTTCTCTGTCTCTCTCCCTCCTTCTCTGTCTCTCTCCCTCCTTCTCCGTTTTCTCTGTCTCTCTCCCTCCTTCTCTGTCTCTCTCCCTCCTCTGTCTCTCTCCCTCCTCTGTTTTCTCTGTCTCTCTCCCTCCTCTTTCTCTCTCACTTTTTCTGTCTCTCTCACTTTTTCTTTCTTTCTCTCTCCCTCAACTCCGTCTCCCTCTAACTCTCTCCCTGTCGTTATCTCGCTGTCTGTCTTTCTGCCGCTATCTCTCTGCCTGTCACTCTTCTTTTATTTCACCTTTATTTAACCAGGTAGGCTAGTTGAGAACAAGTTCTCATTTACAACTGCGATCTGGCCAAGATAAAGCAAAGCAGTGCGACACAAACAACAACACAGAGTTACACATGGAATAAACAAGTGTACAGTCAATAACACAATAGAAAAAAGAAAGTCTATATTCAGTGTGTGCAAATGGTGTGAGGAGGTAAGGCAATAAATAGGCCATAGTACCGAAGTAATTACAATTTAGCAAATTAACACTGGAGTGATAGATGTACAGATGATGATGTGCAAGTAGAAATACTGGTGTGCAAAAGAGCAGAAAAGTAAATAAAAATAAAACTCTGCCTGTCTCTCTCTGTGTTTCCCCCCTTCTCTCTCTCTCTCTGGACCCCTCGATCCACATAGAATATCATTTTAATAAGGTATGTGCCTCAACAACATATAAAGTAGTAATTTGGGTTGCACATTTTGTGGAATATTCAGAGGTGGAAACTTTCCGTGGGAATTAACGGGAATATATGGGAATTAACGGAAATATATGCAAATTAATATTAATACCATTTAAATGTAGATGTTTTTTGCATTGGATATATTTACCATATCATATGGAGACAGAAACATAAACCATTTACCTTATCATAAGTAGACATAATTGCAAATGATTAAATCCTTCCAATAGATGTTTTTATTTATTATTTAGTTACGAATTGAACTTTGATTAATTGAGTTGACTCTTCACATGGGATGATTTCACTGAACAACAAAAGAAAGGGAATATTGAAAGATCCCCAATGATCCATCGCATCTCCCTAAAACATCATCTGTAAAATGATAGTCTAGAAACTAAAGCTTTGGTTGTCTTCCTCTCAGGCTTCCATGTCTTCTCCCTGGGCCCCCTGAATGTACACCTCTTGAACATTAGACTCTGAGGCCTCATCGTCACTGTCACTTTTCAGGCACTTGTTGTCAGGCTCAAAAAGCCTCAAATTTGCCCGGATGGCCACCAATTTTTCAACCATTGTATTGGTCAGCCTGTTGTGTGCTTTGGTGTGTGTGTGTTCCCAAACAAGAACCAGTTGCGCTCTGAGGCGGCTGATGTTGGTGGGATTTGGATGATGGAGGCACCAGGGGAAAGAGCCTCAGATCCACAAAGTCCCTTCCACCAGGTGGCTGATGAGATATGTTGGCACGACTGTCATATTGCATCTCCATCCCAAAGCCCTTGCTTGGAAGTGTACTTCGCCAGACTGCCAAAAACCTTGCCCTCATCCAGGCCAAGGTGGCGAGACTCTGTAGTGATGACACCATAGGCCTTGCTGATCTCTGCATCAGACAGGATGCTCTTGCCAGCATACTTGGGGTCCAACATGTACGCTGCCGAGTATGGGCTTCAGGCAGAAGTCTTTACACTTTTTGATGTATTTCAGGACTGCAGTTTCCTCTGCTTGGAGCAACAGTGAAGTGGGCAGGGCAGAACGGCTTTCTTCTCTTACATCTGCAAGCAGAGTCTGAATATCAGACAGGATGGCATTGTCTCCCTCAATCCATGCAATGGCTACTGCTATTGGTTTCAGGCTGCTTACCACTCTCTCCCAAAATACATCACCCAGTAGTTCCTCTCGATGGGGCTGTCCATATCGGCAGACTGTGATATGGCCATTTCTTGGAGAGACTCCTTCTCCTCCAAGAGACTGTCAAACATGATGACAACACCACCCCAATGTGTATTGCTGGGCAGCTTCAATGTGATGCTCTTATTCTTCTCACTTTGAAGAATAGATTGCTGCTATAACTTGATGACCTTTCACATACCATTTCCTTGGCTCTGTTGTAGAGTGTATCCATTGTTTTCAGTGCCATGATGTCCTTGAGGAGCAGATTCAATGCATGAACAGCACAGCCAATGGGTGTGATGTGAGGGTAGGACTCCTCCACTTTAGACCAAGCAGCCTTCATGTTCGCAGCATTGTCTGTCACCAGTGGAAATACCTTCTGTGGTCCAAGGTCATTGATGACTGCCTTCAGCTTATCTGCAATGTAGAGACCCGTGTGTCTGTTGTCCCTTGTGTCTGTGCTCTTATAGAATACTGGTTGAGGGGCGGAGATGATGTAGTTAGTTATTCCTAGCCCATGAACATTTGCCTACCCATTAGAGATCATTGCAATACAGTCTGCTTTCTCTATGATTTGCTTGACCTTCACTTGAACTCTGTTGAACTCTGCATCCAGCAAATGAGTAGATAAAGCATGTCTGGATTCATCATTCGATAAGGTGTCTGATTCATCATTTTCACCTCGAAAAGAAGTAGAGGGACTTTTGTCAGAGGTTGCTTGTTGTGAGCGCTCAGGGAATTTTATGCACTTGGCCAGATGATTCTGCATTATTTGTTGCATTCTTCACATATGATTTGGCACAGTATTTGCAAATGTACACAGCTTTTCCTTCTACATTAGCTGCAGTGAAATATCTCCACACATCAGATAGTGGCCGTGGCATTTTCCTGTAAAGATTATTTTAAAAATTAGTAAAAAAAAAAAAAGAAAATACAATTCCAGGTCCTGATAAATAGTTAAGCAGTTAGATTAAACAACTCCTTTGTAAGATAAATGTTATAAAATGAAACATGTATGGAAACAGGTGAATTAACACTCCTCAGTTAGCGGGCTCAAGCAAGCTAAAATCCACAAGGTAGCAAAAACTAACTAGCAGAAATTGTTAACAAGTTAGAAATAATTTAAACACACTTTGCTGTAGGCTACTATTTACTAGTTAACAAAAAGTAATGTATGTCATATAAAATATATTCACCCCACCCAGTATTGTAATCAAAACTTACCAGAAAGCATGTAGTCCTTGGCTCAGACAGTGTGGTAGTGTGGGCTCAATAGCATCTCATTAGTGTGCAAGATCTTGAGAAGCAGCTGTACATGTGATGGAAGAATGCACTGTGCATGCAGAGGGTTGACATTCAATTGATTTGGGGATAGTTTAACCAAAATATGCCACAAGACCTAGAATTGCCATGTGTATCCCACAAAAAAAGTTGACTGTTATAAGGTAATTCTTTGATGAATTTAAGCAAAATTCCCGGGCTTAACTTCCCATGGAAAATGTCTGGAAAATTTCCAGAAATTTACTGGAAAGTTTCTGACCCTTTGCATCCCTAGTAGTAATCATAAAACTTTTGTCAACATAATTGCTTCTTAAGCTTACCACTAAGCAGTCCAAGCACGCAGACTCACACGCCAGTTGACACAGGGGCTGCTTGCTTATCTCTTCATATATATACACACACACACACACACACACACACACACACACACACACACACACACACACACACACACACACACACACACACACACACACACACACACACACACACACACACACACACACACACACACACACACACGGTGCTATTCCTCAAAGTGCAGCCTTGAGTATCATCATTCCCCTGTTACAGACAGACACATACACGTGTCTGTGATCTTATTCTTGCTCATGTCATCACCCTCAAACACTTACACACTTCTGCTCCTGGCCTTCCACGTACGGATTTGCGCAAACACACACCCGTCATCATTATGCACATAGAGTATTTTACACCAGTGATAGGTCTGATCACCAACAACGATGAGACAGCTTATAGGGAGGAGGTCAGAGACCTGGCAGCGTGGTGACAGGACAACAACCTCTCCCTCAATGTGAGCAAGATAAAGGAGCTGATCGTGGACTACAGGAAAAGGCGATCCGAACACGCCCCCATTAACATTGACGCAGCTGTAGTGGAGTGGGTCGAGAGTTTCAAGTTCCTTGGTGTCCACATCACCAACAAACTATCATGGCCCAAACACACCAAGACAGTGGCGAAGAGGGCATTACAACACCTTTTTCCCCTCAGGAGACTAAAAAGATATGGCATGGGTACTCAGATCCTCAAAAAGTTCTACAGATGAACCATCGAAAGCATCCTTCACCACCTGGTATAGCAACTGCTCGGCATCTGACCGCAAGGAGCTACAGAGGGTAGTACGTATGGTCCAGTACATCACTGGGGCCAATAAATTCAATTCAATTCCAAAAGCTTCCTGACATCCAGAACCTATATTCTAGGCGGTGTCAGAGGAAGGCCCAAAAAATTGTCAAAGACTCCAGTCACCCAAGTCGTAGACTGTTCTCGCTGCTACCACACGGCAAGCGGTACCAGAGCACCAAGTCTAGGACCAATAGGCTCTTCAACAGCTTTTACCCCCAAGCCATAAGACTGCTGAACAATTAATCAAATGGCCACCTGGACTATTTACATTGACACCCCCCTCCATTTGTTTTTACACTATCTATGCAGAGTCACCTTACCCATACCTAGATGTACAAATTACCTCGACTAACCTGTACCCCCGCACATTGACTAACCTGTACCCCCGCACATTGACTAACCTGTACCCCCGCACATTGACTAACCTGTACCCCCGCACATTGACTAACCTGTACCCCCGCACATTGACTCGGTACCGATACCCCCTGCATATAGGCTCATTATTGTTTGATAGCAGAGTAATGATAAAGGTCCAGTGTAATGATGGAAGTCCAGTGTAATGATAAAGGTCCAGTGTAATAATGGAAGTCCAGTGTAATGATGAAAGTACAGTGTAATCTAGTGTAATGATGAAAGTCCAGTGTAATGATAAAGGTCCAGTGTAATGATGAAAGTTCAGTGTAATGATGAAAGTCCAGTGTAATCCAGTGTAATGATGAAAGTCCAGTGTAATGATGAAAGTCCAGTGTAATGATAAAGGTCCAGTGTAATGATGAAAGTACAGTGTAATCTAGTGTAATGATGAAAGTCCAGTGTAATGATGAAAGTCCAGTGTAATGATGAAAGTACAGTGTAATCTAGTGTAATGATGAAAGTCCAGTGTAATGATAAAGGTCCAGTGTAATGATGAAAGTTCAGTGTAATGATGAAAGTCCAGTGTAATCCAGTGTAATGATGAAAGTCCAGTGTAATGATGAAAGTCCAGTGTAATGATAAAGGTCCAGTGTAATAATGGAAGTCCAGTGTAATGACAGAAGTCCAGTGTAATGATGAAAGTCCAGTGTAATGATAAAGGTCCAGTGTAATAATGGAAGTCCAGTGTAATGACAGAAGTCCAGTGTAATGATGAAAGTCCAGTGCAATGAAGAAAGTCCCGTGTAATGATGAAAGTCCAGTGTAATGGTGAAAGTCCAGTGTAATGGTGAAAGTCCAGTGTAATGATAAAGGTCCAGTGTAATGATGAAAGTCCAGTGTAATGATGAAAGTCCAGTGTAATGATGAAAGTCCAGTGTAATGATAAAGGTCCAGTGTAATGATGAAAGTCCAGTGTAATGAAGAAAGTCCAGTGTAATGAAGAAAGTCCAGTGTAATGATGAAAGTCCAGTGTAATGATAAAGGTCCAGTGTAATGATGAAAGTCCAGTGTAATGAAGAAAGTCCAGTGTAATGATAAAGGTCCAGTGTAATGATGAAAGTCCAGTGTAATGAAGAAAGTCCAGTGTAATGATGAAAGTCCAGTGTAATGAAGAAAGTCCAGTGTAATGATAAAGGTCCAGTGTAATGATGAAAGTCCAGTGTAATGAAGAAAGTCCAGTGTAATGACAGAAGTCCAGTGTAATGATGAAAGTCCAGTGTAATGATGAAAGTCCAGTGTAATGATAAAGGTCCAGTGTAATGATGAAAGTCCAGTGTAATGATGGAAGTCCAGTGTAATGATAAAGGTCCAGTGTAATGATGGAAGTCCAGTGTAATGATAAAGGTCCAGTGTAATAATGGAAGTCCAGTGTAATGACAGAAGTCCAGTGTAATGATAAAGGCCAGTGTAATGATGAAAGTCCAGTGTAATGATAAAGGTCCAGTGTAATGATGAAAGTCCAGTGTAATGATGAAAGTACAGTGTAATCTAGTGTAATGATAAAAGTCCAGTGTAATGATGGAAGTCCAGTGTAATGATAAAGGTCCAGTGTAATGATAAAGGTCCAGTGTAATGATAAAGGTCCAGTGTAATAATGGAAGTCCAGTGTAATGACAGAAGTCCAGTGTAATGATGAAAGTCCAGTGCAATGAAGAAAGTCCAGTGTAATGATGAAAGTCCAGTGTAATGATAAAGGTTCAATGTAATGATGAAAGTCCAGTGTAATGATGGAAGTCCAGTGTAATGACAGAAGTCCAGTGTAATGATGAAAGTCCAGTGTAATGAAGAAAGTCCAGTGTAATGATGAAAGTCCAGTGTAATGATGAAAGTCCAGTGTAATGAAGAAAGTCCAGTGTAATGATGAAAGTCCAGTGTAATGAAGAAAGTCCAGTGTAATGATGAAGGTCCAGTTGTAATGATGGAAGTCCAGTGTAATGATAAAGGTCCAGTGTAATGATAAAGGTCCAGTGTAATGATAAAGGTCCAGTGTAATGAAGTCCAGTACGCTAGCAGTTAGCATCAAAATAGCTGCTAAGTTTCCTCATGTGATGTGACGATGTCCCACATGTACCACTTTAAGATCATTAAAAATGGAAACATGTTTTTTACTTTAACATTGAGGTGAAGAGCAGGGCCTCGAGGTCCGCAGCACTGCTGGATTTCAACCCTTCCCCTCTAATCAGGGAGTGATTCCGGTTTCACTTCCAGGGAAAGAAGAAAACCAACAGCAGCACTGCTAACCTTGAGCCCTGATTTGAATATCCCTGGTGAAGGAGTTTCAAGTGATGCATGGTACCCCTTCATTTTGCTGGTGTTCTTTACAGAGCAGAGTGTGCCAGAAACATATGTACAGCCTACTGCAGACTGTGTGTGTATGTGCAGCATATTGCAGTCTTAATGGAGAAGTTATGTGGTTCTATAAGCCGTGTGTCATGTGTGGTTAGATAAGAAGAGTGTGTGTGTGGTCTGATATAAGGTGTGTCTACAGGGACAGGAAGGATAGGTGGCTCTTCTCTCTGGAGATAGGAGGATTACTGTGCATAATTCACAACATAAACAAAAAAATGTGGGGGGAAAATGTATTGATTGAGCCTGTGTGTGTGAGTGACTGACTAAGCCTGTGAGTCTATCTAGGTGTTGAGTTTGCGTGTGTGGATGCTACATGTTGAGTTTGTGTGTGTGTGTTCTACAGTTGTGTGATTGTTGGATAGTTGTGTATAGCAGCAGTTAAGGGCTGTCAGGCACTGTGGTAGCCATGTTTGGAGGAAGGAAGATAGCCGCAGTCTCAACCTTGCCCCTGTGTGTGACTGTGTGTGTGTGTTATTTGAATGTCTTCACATGTCACAGCAGAGCAGTCAGCAGTACATACAGCTATCTACCAGCCCAGTGTTTCAGACCCTCTTCTATCTGTCTGACACTGTGGCATAGAGAGAGATTTACACACAATATCCCCTTAACTCCTTACACATGTGGGAACTGGCCTATATGGATAGGGCTAAATTGAACAATTATGGAAAGCATATGCAAAACCATGGCAGCAATTAAAAGGGAACAGTTTGGGGATTATGGGAAATTATTAGAGGAAAGGTAAGGACAACATTTCACCTGACAAGACTCCAAAACATTACACCGTTGATTTGGTGTGCATTTTACATTTACTGTACAGCAACATAATAAGAATGTTCTGACAATGGCTTGTGTGATGTTTGGTGGAAACTAGTGTTTCCAAGTGGCCACACCTCTCCAAAGTGTGCACAGTACCTACTCAATTTCAATGCACTTTTATGACTCAAAGAAGTCTTAAACTATAAGGTGCTTTTTTGAGCTCTCCTGGCGGTGCCATTGAGGAACTAGAGCAAGCGCAGTTGTGGTTGTATTCTTTGGAACACAGCCCTGCATCCCTGCCATCACACAATTACTGTTGCTATTTACGCAATCCAAAAACGGTCCAAATCACAATCTGGGTCAGGTGGGCATCATTTGAAAGCTTGTTCTCTTGCCAACATGACTGGCTAGGTTATAAAACAACATCTTACAGTGTTATTCTTTCACAAGGCAGTTCAGAGAAGCAGATGGTCATCTTGGTCGCATAGAATTGAATCATGAGTGCATTCAGATACTTCACAATATAACAAACATGGTCTCTTTCTGTTCAGGACAACCCAGGGTATAACGCCATGGCATCTTGTAACTATACATCAAACATAGTGATCGTGAACATTCACACTGTGTATCACATGAGTTTTATGATATGGAAATGTGAGGTGCACATTTGTACTCCTGGGTGTTTGGCTTGCTTGTATGACATCAAAGCGGTATTCATTCTAATCTTCACCGTCTCATTTTGCTAAATACATTGAGTCCTCGTAATCTACAGTTTTTCCCTCACTCAGACAACAAAACATTCATCTACAGCTTTTCCCTCACTCAGACAACAAAACATACATCTACAGTTTTTCCCTCACTCAGACAACAAAACATTCATCTACAGCTTTTCCCTCACTCAGACAACAAAACATTCATCTACAGCTTTTCCCTCACTCAGACAACAAAACATTAATCTACAGCTTTTCCCTCACTCAGACAACAAAACATTAATCTACAGTCTTTCCCTCACTCAGACAACAAAACATTTACAAAAGTTGCTCAAGTGTCAGTCAAAACCCATAGAGAGCTGTGAAGCGGAGACTCTGAACCCCTTGCGTCATTATAGCATGTTACTGTACAGCCACTGTTTTCCAATTTAGCCACTAATCAGTGTTCAAATCTACCAAGCCGTGGGAGGTGAAGCTGTGGCAGGTGGAGCCGTGGGAGGGGGAGCCGTGGGAGGGGGAGCCGTGGGAGGGGGAGCCGTGGCAGGTGAAGCCGTGGGAGGGGGAGCCGTGGCAGGTGGAGCCGTGGGAGGGGGAGCCGTGGCAGGTGAAGCCGTGGGAGGGGGAGCCGTGGGAGGGGCAGCCGTGGGAGGAGGAGCCGTGGGAGGGGCAGCCGTGGGAGGTGAAGCCGTGGCAGGTGAAGCCGTGGGAGGGGGCCGTGGGAGGAGGAGCCGTGGGAGGGGGAGCCGTGGCAGGTGAAGCCGTGGGAGGGGGAGCCGTGGCAGGTGGAGCCGTGGGAGGGGGAGCCGTGGCAGGTGAAGCCGTGGGAGGGGGAGCCGTGGGAGGGGGAGCCGTGGGAGGAGGAGCCGTGGGAGGGGCAGCCGTGGGAGGTGAAGCCGTGGCAGGTGAAGCCGTGGGAGGGGGCCGTGGGAGGAGGAGCCGTGGGAGGGGCAGCCGTGGGAGGTGAAGCCGTGGCAGGTGAAGCCGTGGGAGGGGGAGCCGTGGGAGGAGGAGCCGTGGGAGGGGCAGCCGTGGGAGGTGAAGCCGTGGCAGGTGAAGCCGTGGGAGGGGGTGCCGTGGGAGGAGGAGCCGTGGCAGGTGAAGCCGTGGGAGGGGGAGCCGTGGGAGGGGGAGCCGTGGGAGGGGGAGCCGTGGGAGGGGGAGCCGTGGCAGGTGAAGCCGTGGCAGGTGAAGCCGTGGGAGGGGGAGCCGTGGGAGGTGAAGCCGTGGGAGGTGAAGCCGTGGGAGGTGAAGCCGTGGGAGGGGGGCCGTGGGAGGGGGAGCCGTTACTGATTCCTGCCTATATGATGTTATTTTACTCAGTCACTTATTTGTTTTTCTGTTTTTTTGTTGTTCTTTTTGTTCTCTTATCTCTCTTACTTGAATCTAACAGAACATCTCTAGCCTTTCCTTTTATTTTTCCTCCTTTTCTCCTCTCCTTCATGTTCCTAGTTTCCACATCAGCTAGTTCTCCTCCCAGTCTCCAGGTCTGTCTGAGTGAACGTCACCTCTGTGAAATTGACTCGACTTTGGCCAGTCTACTGGGAAATTATCCTTTGTCAGTCTGTCACACACTCAACTCTGTGTGTCTGTGCATGTGTGTGTGTGTAGGTCAGGGTACTTAAAATTTCATTTGTTATTTCATTACGTGGCCATGAATGACTTTTCCAACGACAATAATTCAGAGTCTAGTTAGGCTAATGTAATTCAACATTTCAATATGTAATTTCACTAATACCAATAGGCCTAGTGCCCATCAATACAGATTAGCCTGTAGATATTAGATATAAGACATTTACTCCGGAAGATGCATCAGCTG